>NW_006203761.1:391136-403412 GCF_000334495.1 Tupaia belangeri chinensis
TGCCCAAAATCTTGAGAGGAGAATGGAGGAGAAGAGACAATGTCATGGCCACCACCTGTGGGAGAGGGGTGATTTCTTGCTTTTCCTCTTCCTGTCTCTCTGTCTCTCTCCAGTGAGTGCATTTATTGTATTTCTCAAGCTGCTGGGTCTAGGACTCGAACTGTACAGTCAGCTATGTGGGAGCCAGCTGCATAAGGTGCCTTGCAATTGGCTCACTCAAGCTGCCTTTTTTTTTTTTTTTTAAGTAAAGACTAAAGCCAAACTTTCATGTAAAGTGTACCTGACTTAGCCTTAGAAAATGAATTCTTATTGTTATATTTCCATAAAACGTATCTGAGTGTCCCGCTCCCTTGCTAATAACCCTCCTGTAGTAAGTGCAATTGCGTCCACTTCCCTTTGACTCCTGCAAAAGTATGTCTAACTTCTGATCCCTGGTACCTATGATTGTGGCATTACTTGAAAATAGGGTCTTTGCAAATGGAACTAATTTAAGGATCTCAAGATGAGATCATTTCAGATTTAGGGTGAGTCCTAAATCCAATGTCCAATGTCCTTACAGAGAGAAGGGAAGATGAGACAGAGATAGGAGCATGTGAAAACAAAGAGAGATTAGAGTACAGGAGCATGTGAAAACCAAGACAGAGATTAGAGTACAGGAGCATATGCAAACAAAGACAGAGGTTAGAGTGATGTTGCCCCGGGTCAGGGAACGCCAGGGGTCACCATAAACTGGAAGAGGCAAGGGAGGAGCTTTGGAGGGAACATGGCCTGGCCAGCACCTTGATTTTACGGGGCTCACCTCCAGAACTGGAAGAGACTAAGTTCCTGTTGTTGTAAGTCACCGTGTTTGTGGCAATTTGTTGATAGCCTTGGAAATGTACATGCCTCCCGTAATGAGTCTATGGTAAGTTCTCGCTCCGGAGCTCAGTGTGCAAAGTACCTGCTCAGATGCTTGCTTCTACCTTTGACCTTTTCTCCTGCCACAGTCATTGTCTAATCACCCAAAACTCTGTCCTCCCATTAACTTACTGGTCCTTCAGCCTGGAACACCATTTCCGCCTTACATCGTACGGTAACTCTCGGTCATTCCTCAAAACTCAGGCACCATTTTCCACCAGTCATAACTATTGAGTGGGACCAGCGCCTGGCATAATGGTTACATAACTGGACTCCCACATGGCCAGCTATGGTTTGAGTCCCAGACCTGGAGGCTTGAAACACATTGGGTGTATGTGCACGTGTGCCCAAAATCCTGAGCGGAAAATGGAGGAGAAAGGATTGTGGCATGGACATCCTCCCGGGGGATGAGTTCTTTCTTTCAGTCTTTCTGTCTCTCTATGGTGAGTGCACACACCCTATAGCAAAAATCTCTCTAAAAAAGAAAAGTGACTACGGAGCACTTGATGTTTTTCTTTTTTTGAGAGGTTTTTGCTACAGGGAATGTGTGCTCGCCAGAAAGACAGAAAGAGACAGAAAGACAGAAAGCGAGAAATCACTCCTTGGGGGTATGGCCAGGCTGCAATCCCTTCTCCTCCATTCGCTCGGGATCTTGAGCACAGACGCACATGCGCCCGGTGTGAGTTTGCTTAAGCCATCGGGTCTGGGACTTGAACCACAGTTGACTACATGGGAGTCCAGCGACATAGCCATTACACCAATTACTGGTCCCACTACTAAGCGCTTGAAACATGACTTGTTTGTAGAAGAATTAAAGGTTAAATATTTACTTTTTAGAAATTTGGGGGTCAGCAGGTGGTGTGATGGTTAAGGGTGCTGGACTCCCACATGGCTGACTGTGGTTCAAGTCCTGGACCTGGTGGCTTGCTTCCTTGCTTTTCTCTTTCTCTCTCTCTTGCTCTGTCCCTCTCTGGTCAAATTAAAATAAATAAATAAATAAATAAATTTAAGTAAAAAAATGTATTAAAAAATGAAGACACTTGTGGGACACAGATAAGGTTTATTATCTGTCGCCAAGGATGTGTAAGTTGGTCTCAGCTAGGCTGGACTGAGGTGTATATCATGCTGGGTAAAGTCTTTTCACAATCTAAATGATGTATAGCAATTTAATGTATAAATAATAATAAAAAATCTATAAATAAAAAAGTTATTGTTTTTTAATTGACAATAATTATATTCATTTATGGAGCATAGTGTGATTTTTCAGTGCATGCGTACCATGTGTAGTGGTCAAGTCAGGGTAGTTGACATATTTATCATCATACATATTTATCATTACTTTATGTTGGGAATATTCAAAATTCTCTCTTTCAGCTACTTTGGTATTTACCATACATTCTTGTTAATCATATTTACTCTACTGTGCCATAGAACACTCGAGGTTTTTCTTCTTATCCAGTTGTAATTTTGTATTTGTTGAGCAAGATCTCCTTATTCTCCCTGCCCCTACCTTTTTCCAGCTTTCAGTATCCACTATTCTATTCTCTACTGCTATAAGGCCGATGTTTACAGTTTTCACATATAGCGAAAACAGGGCACTTCCCTCTGTTCCTGGCTTATTTAGTAATGTACTCAGGCTCCTCTACTGTTGCCTGGACTGACAGGAAGAGCAGTCTCCCATTGTACATACTTCCACGTTCTCCTCTTTGTCTGTTGGTGAGCGGTAAGTTGATTTTGTATCTTGAATGTTGTAAGCAGAACTTTAATAAACATGACCCTGAAAATAGCTTTGCTACCTGTTGACTTCCTGTCCATTGGATATATGCCTTGTAGTTGATTACAGAATTATGTGAATTTTGTTTATAGTTTTGTGAGGAAATTCCATATAGATACATTAGTTTCTTTTTTCTTTTCTTTTTCTTTCTTTCTTTTTTTTTTTTTTTTTGAGAGGTTTTTGCTATAGAGTATGTGAGCTCGCCAGACAGACAGAGAGAGACAGACAGAAAGCGAGAAATCACCCCCCAGGGGGGATGGCCACACCGCATTCCCTTCTCCTCCATTCTTCTCTCGGGATCTTGGGCACGCACGCACATGCACCCGGCGTAGATACACTAGTTTCTATTCCCACCAACAATGTGAAAGAGTTCCCTTTCTTCTACATTCTCATCAGCATTTCTTTTGTTTTCTCTTTAGGTTGTGTGCTTGAAAAATCTTTTTGATAATAGCCATTTAAAGTAGAGCAAGATGGTATTTTATTGTGGTTTCAATTTTCATTTCCTTTATGAGTAGTGATGTCAAACATTTTTCTCATGTTACTTGTCGACAGTTTGTATGCCTCCTTTTGAGAAATGTCTGTTTAGATAATTTGGGTTATTTTCTTTTACTTGGATGATTATTATTATTTCCTGTTGACTTGTTCAAGTTTGTTGTATATTCTGGTTATTAATCCCTTGTCAGATGGAAAGTTTGAAAATATTTTCTTCTTTTTTTAAAAAAAATATTTATTTAATTCCATGTGTTATTATTTTTAAAATTTGACCAGAGAGAGAGAGAAGAAAGGGAAAGCGAGAAAGCAAGGTGCCAGATCTTGAACCCAAACCGCAGTTGGCCATGTGGGAGTCTGGTGACCATGCCACCCAACCACCATGCCACCTGTTGACCCTGAAAATACTTTCTTCTATTCTGCTGATTGTCTCTTCACTCTGCCGATTTCTTCCTTGGCTCTGCAGAAGTTTTTTGTTGGATATAATTTAATTTGTCTATTTTTGCTTTTGTTGCTGGTGCTTTCATAATTACTTTTAGTTCAAATTTTAAAACTAAAGCACTGTAAATTTCTAAAAATATTGAGTCCATGTTGAAATGATTTTATTAATACATTGGGTTAGATAGCAATATCAATGAAAGTAATTTTACCTGTTTCTTCTCACCTTTTTAATAAGCCTGCTGGAGTATTTTCAGTCTCATAGGTGAGTGTTTTCTGTTGGACTGTACTCTGTTACTACAGTGTCTAGCACACATACGTGCTGTGTCGGTAGTAACTCATGGATTGTCTCCTCCGTTAGGAAGGTTTAGATGACAGGGCAGTAACTCATTTTCCTTTCACTCCTGTATCTAGCCCAGGGCTTGGCACAAAGAAAGCTCAATACATCGTGGTGACTATGGCAAGGGCCCTTTCTCGGCACCCCTTGGCACCCCTCTCATAAACCAACCATCCCTCTGAACTGATTGGTTGATTGGTGGTCGCCCATGAAATTATGCAGTGAGGGCCGTACGGGCAAAGCCTTCTCTGACTTTGCATCCTGTTGCCTCGGATATGCCAGTGCTGACTGCCAGTCTGCACGGTCTGAACTGCTGGGTGAGTGTCCCAGCTCAGATAGCTTCCCTTCCTTCTGACGTTAGTCTACTTGGCTGCAATTTACACTGACCGTCTTCGAGACTGGCCTCTGGGTATGAAGAGCAGCTCTGTGATGTAACTGTCACTCCGCGGACCCCGTTGGGCTCACTTCTGGCCTCCTCACCCTCTGGACTGCTTCCTTCTGGACTGTGCGGCACCAGGGCTCTGGGACGGGCCGGTAGTGCTGGCAGTCTTCCTGCCTGGCACCCATTTACAATCTTCATTTCCTGGCTCGGCTCAGTCTTGGACTGAGTAGGTGGTGAGGGCAGAGGCTTTGTGGTGATGAAGGAGTCTCCTCAGCCAAGGTGTGGAGGCCAGTGGCCCCCTTCGGTTTACAAACATCTTGTAAGGATTATGGCTTAAGCCTGAAGAGAGGACCTTGATTCATTGGTCAGCTCGACATTTGAGAATGAAGACATTTATTCATTCAATAGAGACTTCATTTTGGCTCTTGTGTGTGCACTCTGCAGGTGGGGGGCAGGGACCATTACCCTCGTCCCTATGCCGTCTGACGTCTGTTGGAGGAGATGGATCAGTGTGGTGGGTGCTGTGATAAAGGGACACGCAGATAGGGAAGCCCACAGGCAGGCATCCAGCCCTGGCTCACCCCGGGGTCAGAATCAGAGACCTGAATTTGAAATCTGTTGCTGCCCCTTACTCCTGGTGTGATTTCTCTCTCTCTCTCTCTCTTTTGCTGTTTTTATTTGTTTGTTTGTTTTTACTTTCAATAAGATGTGCATGCTCACTGGACAAAGGTGGAGAGAGGGAGGAAGAGAGGGGGAGAAGTGAGAAATCGCCATGCTGCAATCCCTTCTCCTCCTTTTTTTTCAGGATTCTGGGGACACATGCACATGCACCTGGCATGATTTTAAAGGTGCCAGGTCCAGAACTTGAACTGCACTGTTGGATACGTGGGATCCAGCTGCCTTAACCTCCATGCCACCTGTTGGCCTGCTAATGATGTGATTTTTAAAAGGTTTGGAATTTTAATTTTCTTATCTATAGTAACTAGAATGGTAATTTTTTTTTACATAAGATTGTATTGAGAGTTACATTAGATAGTTTGCAGAACACGTTTACCATAGCGATTACTTCCAATGTTCACAATTTTTTTTAATGTTTATTTATTCCATGGGTGAAAGAAACAGAGACCATGGCTGCAGCACCCCTGACATGATCTTGATGCCACGATGCCCCCCAGCTTCAGTAGACCCTGGGTCACGTGCACATGTGTGCCCAGCGTACTCAGGGGGCCCCTAGGTGTAAAGCAGCACCTCCCATGTGGGTCTGCCTTGCACAGCATCCCAGTTTATGCTTCTTCCTGCTGCACCACCCTCTGTCCCAACAAATGTTCTTATTTGAATGTTGTCATGCCCTTAGTCTGGTAGTCTGGTAACCTGTGCCCAAGAGGTTTTTCACTATAGGGCATATGCGCTCGCCAGACAGACAGAGAGAGACAGAGAGACAGAAAGTGAGAAATCACCCCCCAGGGGGGATGGCCACGCCGCATTCCCTTCTCCTCCATTCTCCTCTCGGGATCTTGAGGACGCACACATGCCCGACGTAGATACACTAGTTTCTATTCCCTCTCTGCGAGAGGAGCGAGTCTTCTGCGTATCCTCGTTGGTGCTGACATAAACAGCACCGCCGACTTCACTTCACGTAGCAGGGAGACGCCCTAAGCGAGGGAAGCTGGGAAGTTTCTGGGCGTTCGTAGGCAAACTGAATCTGTTCAGAGAGAGAAATGTTAAGACTAAGTGAAGGGACAATCCCACTGAGTTGGTCCTAACTAAGGAATGCAGGATTTGGGAATCATTTTGGGAACAGAGAAAGATGTCCTTTCTTAAGCATTATCTTTGTTTTGTTTTCATAAAAACTGACCCTGAGACAAGGATTTTGGGAGACATGTTTTTTGGGGGGGAACTGATCTCAGGGAAGATGGGAGGAAGTGAAGAATGAGATAGAGAAGGAAAACACATCTCATGAAGGCTGTACTCAGGAGCCTGTTACCACTGTGGACAACCGGATGAATCCCACTGTGGGCCCTCCGAAAGTCTGTGTAGACCACACTACACAACTATCCTGCCAGTGAGGTGAGGAAGTTGAGTATTTACCCACCAGTTTCCATCTCACACTGGTGGGGACCAGTCCCTCACGAACGTCCTTCTTGGCTTGTGTGGCCTATCTTACAGAACGGGGCTGGTCGTGTTCCGCAGCCAGGTCATGCCGCTGGGCAGCGGGTTGTGCGTGCCATTGGCAAGGATGGGAGCTGTGCATGGTGACGGAGGTAACACGGGCAGGGCACCAGCAGCTCCTGACACGGGGCCGTGAGAGCAGGTACGGCAGCGTGGGAGTGCAGCGCGGAGCACAGCTCGGACCCACCCTGGGGTGGGCGGACGTGTCACCAGCTGCCATCTTTGGATGACTCTGAAGAGACCGTGCTGTCTGCAGACGCCACATCTGCATAGTGCGCTGGGCTTGGGACGGACTGCTGTGAAGTTCTCCCTGAAGTGCAGGCATCCACAGACTCCTCTTAGGAGAGTGCTGGGCTTTCACAGTGCTAGCCTGTACCCAGCCCCTCAGTGAAACCAGACAGCCCAGCGCCCTCTCCTGGCAGGAGATGGTGTGGGGGAACTTGGGAGTCGTCAGATTTCAGTCTCAGGAGAATTTGACTTTGGCACTTGGAAATCCTGCTAGTCTAAGTTGGTTTCTGCCAGTATCGAAGCCAAAGTGGTGAAAGAGGTATAGTCATTCACATGTATTCATCTTCCAATATACAAACACCCCACTTCAGACAGTCTATTGATTTCTTCTGAGAGAGCCAGAGCGACAGCCAGCAGGGTCTTCATGTCGCCGTCCACCCCTGGTCTTAGCTAACCCGGGCACGGGCATGACGGTGGGCTCAGGGGTTCCCGGGACGCCAGCCCGGAACCTTCCCCAGGTCCAGCTGTGTCACGACTGTGCCGCCTGACCCCACGCCTCTGTGTTTTACTGAACCTGACTGTCTCTGACGCTCGAAGCCAAAAGAGCCCACAGGAAACATGGCGTGCATTGATTTTCCATTGAAATAGTTGATGATAGGGACATGCTAGGGCCTTTAAGTACACTGACAGGCACATAGAGATAACATACACACACTCAGTTTACGCTGAGAGGCACATAGAGATAGCACACACACATATGTACATACACCACACACATATGTACATACACCACACACATATGTACATACACCACACACATATGTACATACACCACACACATATGTACATACACCACACACATATGTACATACACCACACACATATGTACATACACCACACACATATGTACATACACCACACACATATGTACATACACCACACACATATGTACATACACCACACACATATGTACATACACCACACACATATGTACATACACCACACACATATGTACATACACCACACACATATGTACATACACCACACACATATGTACATACACCACACACATATGTACATACACCACACACATATGTACATACACCACACACATATGTACATACACCACACACATATGTACATACACCACACACATATGTACATACACCACACACATATGTACATACACCACACACATATGTACATACACCACACACATATGTACATACACCACACACATATGTACATACACCACACACATATGTACATACACCACACACATATGTACATACACCACACACATATGTACATACACCACACACATATGTACATACACCACACACATATGTACATACACCACACACATATGTACATACACCACACACATATGTACATACACCACACACATATGTACATACACCACACACATATGTACATACACCACACACATATGTACATACACCACACACATATGTACATACACCACACACATATGTACATACACCACACACATATGTACATACACCACACACATATGTACATACACCACACACATATGTACATACACCACACACATATGTACATACACCACACACATATGTACATACACCACACACATATGTACATACACCACACACATATGTACATACACCACACACATATGTACATACACCACACACATATGTACATACACCACACACATATGTACATACACCACACACATATGTACATACACCACACACATATGTACATACACCACACACATATGTACATACACCACACACATATGTACATACACCACACACATATGTACATACACCACACACATATGTACATACACCACACACATATGTACATACACCACACACATATGTACATACACCACACACATATGTACATACACCACACACATATGTACATACACCACACACATATGTACATACACCACACACATATGTACATACACCACACACATATGTACATACACCACACACATATGTACATACACCACACACATATGTACATACACCACACACATATGTACATACACCACACACATATGTACATACACCACACACATATGTACATACACCACACACATATGTACATACACCACACACATATGTACATACACCACACACATATGTACATACACCACACACATATGTACATACACCACACACATATGTACATACACCACACACATATGTACATACACCACACACATATGTACATACACCACACACATATGTACATACACCACACACATATGTACATACACCACACACATATGTACATACACCACACACATATGTACATACACCACACACATATGTACATACACCACACACATATGTACATACACCACACACATATGTACATACACCACACACATATGTACATACACCACACACATATGTACATACACCACACACATATGTACATACACCACACACATATGTACATACACCACACACATATGTACATACACCACACACATATGTACATACACCACACACATATGTACATACACCACACACATATGTACATACACCACACACATATGTACATACACCACACACATATGTACATACACCACACACATATGTACATACACCACACACATATGTACATACACCACACACATATGTACATACACCACACACATATGTACATACACCACACACATATGTACATACACCACACACATATGTACATACACCACACACATATGTACATACACCACACACATATGTACATACACCACACACATATGTACATACACCACACACATATGTACATACACCACACACATATGTACATACACCACACACATATGTACATACACCACACACATATGTACATACACCACACACATATGTACATACACCACACACATATGTACATACACCACACACATATGTACATACACCACACACATATGTACATACACCACACACATATGTACATACACCACACACATATGTACATACACCACACACATATGTACATACACCACACACATATGTACATACACCACACACATATGTACATACACCACACACATATGTACATACACCACACACATATGTACATACACCACACACATATGTACATACACCACACACATATGTACATACACCACACACATATGTACATACACCACACACATATGTACATACACCACACACATATGTACATACACCACACACATATGTACATACACCACACACATATGTACATACACCACACACATATGTACATACACCACACACATATGTACATACACCACACACATATGTACATACACCACACACATATGTACATACACCACACACATATGTACATACACCACACACATATGTACATACACCACACACATATGTACATACACCACACACATATGTACATACACCACACACATATGTACATACACCACACACATATGTACATACACCACACACATATGTACATACACCACACACATATGTACATACACCACACACATATGTACATACACCACACACATATGTACATACACCACACACATATGTACATACACCACACACATATGTACATACACCACACACATATGTACATACACCACACACATATGTACATACACCACACACATATGTACATACACCACACACATATGTACATACACCACACACATATGTACATACACCACACACATATGTACATACACCACACACATATGTACATACACCACACACATATGTACATACACCACACACATATGTACATACACCACACACATATGTACATACACCACACACATATGTACATACACCACACACATATGTACATACACCACACACATATGTACATACACCACACACATATGTACATACACCACACACATATGTACATACACCACACACATATGTACATACACCACACACATATGTACATACACCACACACATATGTACATACACCACACACATATGTACATACACCACACACATATGTACATACACCACACACATATGTACATACACCACACACATATGTACATACACCACACACATATGTACATACACCACACACATATGTACATACACCACACACATATGTACATACACCACACACATATGTACATACACCACACACATATGTACATACACCACACACATATGTACATACACCACACACATATGTACATACACCACACACATATGTACATACACCACACACATATGTACATACACCACACACATATGTACATACACCACACACATATGTACATACACCACACACATATGTACATACACCACACACATATGTACATACACCACACACATATGTACATACACCACACACATATGTACATACACCACACACATATGTACATACACCACACACATATGTACATACACCACACACATATGTACATACACCACACACATATGTACACACACACTCAGTTTACAATGATAGGCACATAGAGATAACACACACACATATGTACACACACACACTCAGTTTACACTAACAGGCACATAGAGATAACATACACACATGTGTACACACACACACACTCAGTTTACACTGACAGGCACATAGAGATAACACACACATATGTACACACATACACTCAGTTTACACTAACAGGCACATAGAGATAACATACACACACATGTACACACACTCAGTTTACACTAACAGGCACATAGAGATAACATACACATATGTACACACACACACTCAGTTTACACTAACAGGCACATAGAGATAACATACACACACATGTACACACACTCAGTTTACACTAACAGGCACATAGAGATAACACACACACACATATGTACACACATACACTCAGTTTACACTAACAGGCACATAGAGATAACATACACACACATGTACACACATTCAGTTTACACTAACAGGCACATAGAGATAACATACACACATATGTACACACACACAGTTTACACTAACAGGCACATAGAGATAGCACATACACATGTGTACATACACACACTCAGTTTACACTAACAGGCACATATAGATAACATACACACACATGCACTCACACTCAGTTTACAGTAACAGGCACATAGATATAACACACACACATATGTACATACACACACTCAGTTTACACTAACAGGCACATATAGATAACACACACATATGTACACACACTCAGTTTACACTAACAGGCACATATAGATAACACACACATATGTACACACACTCAGTTTACACTAACAGGCACATATAGATAACACACACATATGTACACACACTCAGTTTACACTAACAGGCACATATAGATAACACACACATATGTACACACACTCAGTTTACACTAACAGGCACATATAGATAACACACACATATGTACACACACTCAGTTTACACTCACACACACAGTCAGTTTACACTAACAGGCACATAGAGATAACATACACACATATGTACACACACACACACTCAGTTTACACTAGCAGGCACATAGAGATAACACACACGCATATGTACATACACACACTCAGTTTACACTAACAGGCACATAGAGATAACACACACA
>NW_006203761.1:405451-407285 GCF_000334495.1 Tupaia belangeri chinensis
ACACACACTCAGTTTACACTAACAGGCACATAGAGATAACACACACATATGTACATACACACACTCAGTTTACACTAACAGGCACATATAGATAACATACACACATATGTACACACACACACACTCACACACACACTCTCACACACACTCACTCAGTTGGCTTAGGTTGATAGCATTCTAAAGGAAAGAGAGTCTGTTCTTTTCAGACCTTCACTTTGCACCTAAGAATATTCAAGATTCATTTGCTCTCTCCCTGAGCTCTTAGAAGCTGCCCTGACCACCACCTGTGCTCTCTTTAATCTCCGCAGGTCTCAAGGCTCTGTCTTTTATGCAGAGTCTCTTCGGTTGATATTTCTTGAGTTTTCCAGGGCAGTCTTGATTTCCACTGTTCTGTTGTTTTTCATATACTACTAATGTCCCAGAAATGCCAGTGTTTTGACATTTAAACTATACTTCTCAGACAGCCTAATTTTCCGAAGTGGAAAAAAGTTCTTTCTCAGACTTCATGCTCTGATTTTTGGTCTGGAAAACAAGGTCACCACAGCCTTGGTCCACTACTCTCTCAGGCCTCGAAGTCTGTGAGTTGTCACCCCTCCTTTTTATAATTGTTATTATTATTTTATTTTATTTTATTTTTGGAGCGGATTTTGCTATAGGATGTGTGCGCTCGCCAGACAGAGAGAGACATAGAGGCAGAAAGCAAGAAATCACCCCCCAGGGGGGATGGCCATGCCACAATCCCTTCTCCTCCATTCTCCTCTCGGGATCTTGGGCATGCATGCACACACACGCGCCCGGCGTGAGTTTTAAGCCACCGGGTCTGGGATGCAAATCGCGGTCAACCACGTGGGAGTCCAGCGACATGGTCATTATGCTAACTGCTGGTCCCAATTGTCACCCCTCCTTGAGGAAGTCCGTGTTGTGCAGCCTTTATCACTGAAGTGTTCGATTCTGTGAGACGCGCATCTGTCAGAATGCACTACCTTCACGTTCCTGGGGACTTACCTCTGAGCACCAGCACACGCTATGGCGTCGTCATTGAGGGAGAAGGCGGAGCAGACGTTCGAGCGTGGAGCCGAGTGGTCCCCCTGCCCCATGCCAGAGAGGAGTGGAGAGGAGAATGCTGAGTTAAGACTGCGATGCTGTTATAAGGACGTATGAACAGAAGGGTTTTTGCCGCAGGGCACTGTTCTCTGGAGAGAGTGAGGGAAGTAAGAAATCGGCCCCCAGGGAGAGTTGGCCATGCTGCAATCACTTCTCCTCCATTCCCTTCTCAGAATCCTGGGCATGCACACACACGCCCAGCATGATTTTCAAGGTCCCGAGTCTGGGATTTGAACCCTAGGGAATCTAGTGCCTTAGCTATCATGCCACCTGCTGGCTCCCATACAGAGATCATTTTACTTCTCGGAAAAACATTTTGTATTTACTTTCTCCGGCTCTGGAAGACAGAACAATTTTTATTAACTGAATGGTTAGGAAAGAAGAAAAGTTATTTCCGTGTGATTGCGATGGCCCGGTGGCCCTCAACACAGCTGCTGAAATAACTTTCTCTTTCTTCCTTTTATTACGGGGGAGTGTCAGGTCACCAGAGAGAAAGAGAGGCACAGAGAGGGGCAGGAGAGACATTCTCCGTGAGACGGAGTCACACTGTGGCCCCTTATCCTCCACCTCTCCTTCTTTCGGGACTTTGGCATACATGCACGTACGTGTGGCGTGTTTCTCAGGCTGCTGGATCTGGGAGGCCTGTGGCAAGCTATTCTGGGACCCAGCTGCCTTAACCACCAGGCCGCAGAGCCAGCCTGAAATATCTCGCTCTAATGGACTTTACTGC
>NW_006203761.1:407621-424802 GCF_000334495.1 Tupaia belangeri chinensis
CACGTCCCAGCCACCGCGCTGCCAGTCTGATGCGCTCTTTTATGTCCTTGCCAGCCATCAGGACGAGTGTCGTTTACTTTCAGGACGAAGGAGGTAATTTGAATAATAGCAATAAGTTAATTTATTAATTAAAATCATTAGATTTCTGTAGTCATTTCTCATAATTATTTACTTGGCCCTTTTCTTACTAATTGGTGTTGTTCGTTCTTGTTGATAAGTAATAAGGTACACAGAAATTCCACATTTGCTCCACTTAGCCTTTGTTTCTTGGACTATATTTAAAATGGAAGTGATGGGGTCGGCAGGTGGTTAAGGTGCTGGACTCCCTCGTGGTTGACTGCAGTTCAAGTCCCAGACTTGGTGGTTTGCTTTCTAGCTTTTCTTTTCTCTCTCTCTGGTCAAATTTAATAATAATATAATAAATAAAATTAAATAAATTATTTTTAAAATAAAATAAAATGAAAGTGATAATGACTCTACTTCTGTTCAGGTTTAAATGAAATGATAAGTTAATTAGAAATCGAATATCTGAAACTATTCCGGTAGTGATAATAAGGGCTATGAGATAATAGCAGAATTACCGAGGGATGAGCATATGCTGGACAGCGTTACAGACTTTTTACAAGTAATAACTAACTGAGTCCTTACACAGCCTGTGTAAGTCACAGAGCTAGTAAGTGGGGAAGAGAGATTAGGGATTGGGGTGCTGCAAACTATGAACAGTGCCGTGAATCACAGAAGAACCCGGGTGTGGGTCCAGGTAAGGGGACCAGAGGTTTGGACATGTGGGGCTCTTATTTTGAAAGTCACCAGCGATCATTCAAAATCTTACAAATTGACTTTCTAGATGGCAGTGTACTTGGTGATGGGTCTTTCAAGATTCGTGGGGTTTTTTTGGGGGGTGGGGGTGGGGGAGATTTTTGCTGTCACACTGTGGCCCCTTATCCTCCACCTCTCCTTCTTTCGGGACTTTGGCATACATGCACGTACGTGTGGCGTGTTTCTCAGGCTGCTGGATCTGGGAGGCCTGTGGCAAGCTATTCTGGGACCCAGCTGCCTTAACCACCAGGCCGCAGAGCCAGCCTGAAATATCTCGCTCTAATGGACTTTACTGCAAAGCGTCGTGAGGGCAACGTGCTGTCTGCCAGTTCGTGGTCCTCCTGCATGTTAGCTTGGGATTGTGTGTCGTGGGTGATCGATGTAGGGACAAATACACGTGTGAGCATGCTCTGGAAGGAGTAGCACCCCGGGGCCAGAAGGTGGTGTGGTGGTTAAAGGCGCTGGACTCCCACATGGCCGATGGTGGGTCAAGTCCTGGACCTGGTGGCTTGCCTTTCTCTCTTTCTCTCTCTCTGGCTCTGTTCCTCTCTGGTCAAATTAAAATAAATGAATGAATAAATAAAGTGAAATAAAGTAGTTCTTAAATCAAGGATTCGTACTTCTGGCAGTAGTCAGCGGGTGTAACTTACAATAGCGCACAGTATGAATATAACCGTGAATCTTACCACTCTGCGCTTCTTGAACAGCTGCCGTCAGAGTATAGACCGTGGTTACGTCACAGCCACCGCGCTGCCAGTCTGATGCGCTCTTTTATGTCCTTGCCAGCCATCAGGACGAGTGTCGTTTACTTTCAGGACGAAGGAGGTAATTTGAATAATAGCAATAAGTTAATTTATTAATTAAAATCATTAGATTTCTGTAGTCATTTCTCATAATTATTTACTTGGCCCTTTTCTTACTAATTGGTGTTGTTCGTTCTTGTTGATAAGTAATAAGGTACACAGAAATTCCACATTTGCTCCACTTAGCCTTTGTTTCTTGGACTATATTTAAAATGGAAGTGATGGGGTCGGCAGGTGGTTAAGGTGCTGGACTCCCTCGTGGTTGACTGCAGTTCAAGTCCCAGACTTGGTGGTTTGCTTTCTAGCTTTTCTTTTCTCTCTCTCTGGTCAAATTTAATAATAATATAATAAATAAAATTAAATAAATTATTTTTAAAATAAAATAAAATGAAAGTGATAATGACTCTACTTCTGTTCAGGTTTAAATGAAATGATAAGTTAATTAGAAATCGAATATCTGAAACTATTCCGGTAGTGATAATAAGGGCTATGAGATAATAGCAGAATTACCGAGGGATGAGCATATGCTGGACAGCGTTACAGACTTTTTACAAGTAATAACTAACTGAGTCCTTACACAGCCTGTGTAAGTCACAGAGCTAGTAAGTGGGGAAGAGAGATTAGGGATTGGGGTGCTGCAAACTATGAACAGTGCCGTGAATCACAGAAGAACCCGGGTGTGGGTCCAGGTAAGGGGACCAGAGGTTTGGACATGTGGGGCTCTTATTTTGAAAGTCACCAGCGATCATTCAAAATCTTACAAATTGACTTTCTAGATGGCAGTGTACTTGGTGATGGGTCTTTCAAGATTCGTGGGGTTTTTTTGGGGGGTGGGGGTGGGGGAGATTTTTGCTATAGGGCACGTGCGCTCGCCAAACAGACAGAGAGAGACAGAGAGATAGAAAGTGAGAAATCACCCCCCCAGGGGGCATGGCCATGCCACAATCCCTTCTCCCCCATTCTCCTCTTGGGATCTTAGACATGCATGCACACGCGCCCGGTGTGAGTTTTAAACCACCGGGTCTGGACGTGAACCACTGTTGACTACATGGGAGTCCAGCGACATAGCCATTACGCTAACTGCTGGTCCCTAGATTCGTGTTTGAAATCAAGTAGATTATTAAAGGTCTAGCTCTGGCATCCAAGCATGGCTTCAGCCCTTACCAGTCTGTAAAAGCCAGGAGGCCGCAGCAGTGCGTCACACTCCTTGCCTTCTCTCTGCAGAGCGGCTTCCTCCCTTGGGTCTGTCCTTTTCCTAATGCTGCCTGGGAGCTTCACTTACCTAAAACTGGCAGGTTTGTCCATAAGGCCAACACTGCTGGTGAGTGCAAGCTCAGCATTTGTGTGAGAGTCACACCTTCACTGGACTCCAGTTTTTAAATTTTAATTATTTTTATTTTACATTCATTTACTGTATATCATTGCAGCGTACAAAATGAGTTTTCCCATCCAGAGTACACTGTAGATTGACTCAGTCAGGGATATCACCGTTCATGTTACTTGTCCTCCACAAACACTTTTGCATTTCTTGCTTCTTACAGGGTTTGCTCCTTTTTACCACCTTGATTCCTTCCCTTTAATTTCTGTCTCTCCCCTCCACACACACTACCTCTTTCCATGTTTTTTTTTTTCCACATTTTGTTGATTCACAATAAATCTTAATCTAAATACTTTCAATAGCAAGTGCAAGACCCCATTGTGTTTGTGATCTTCCACCTTATCCTTTTCCACACTGTGACCTGGAACACTGGTTACAAGGACGTGAGTGGCTGTTCATTTCACGAAACGGTTCCCTTGGTCAAATAAGTTTCAGAAAATTGAACCTAACAAAATGAAATTAGTTTCATGACACACTGCTCAGGTTTCTAAGGTACTTTGTGAATGCCCGTGAGGGACACGAAGTAGGCCGTATTTCTCAAACTTACTGACGGCTTTTTTTTTTTTTAAGAGAAGTTTCTAATACTTAATGGTTTGTAGAACAAACGCATTTTGGAAATGCTCTTTTTTCCGTCATTGTGAAATGAGAGAATAGGTACATATTTATAAAGACAAGTATCATCTAGACACATTGTGTGTGCGGGGCAGAGAACAATTCAAAGAGCATATAGAACAGTGCTGTCTGGTAGAAAAGCTGGAAGTCAAACCTTTCGGGGTCTTCTAGTTCTGCCTGTAGTCAGTGCAATAATAAATAGAGACATATACATCTCTCTGAAAAATGGAACAGGGTGGGGCAGGGTGATGGTGGTGGGAAGAAACAGAGTAAGGCCCTGTAGATTAGAACATGGAATGTAGCTACTGCGCAGGGAGGCAGGGGAGTATATTTTGCACATCACAGTGACTACAGTTTGCAACAGTGTATCATATACCTGAAAATTGCTAAGAGAGTAGATTTTGAATGTTTTCTTTACAAAAAATAACTATGGGATATAAGGGACACGTTGATTTTCTGGATTTTAGCCATACTGCAGTGTATCTATACATCGAAACATGTTTTAGACCATAAATGTATACAATTTTTTTTTTTTGCCAATTAAAAAAAAAACCCTATTGACTGACCAGAAGATGCATAATGATTACATCACTCAACTCCCATGTAGTCGATTGTGGTTCGAGTCCTAGACCTGGAGGCTTACCTCACACCTGGCATGATGTGTGTGTGTGTGCATGTCCAAAATCCCCAGAGGAGAATGGAGGAGGAGGGATTGCAGCGTGGTCACCTCCTCTGGGGTGGTGGTGGTGGGGGGTGAGTTCTTGCTTTCTGTGCCTCTGTCTCTGCCTCTCTGGTGAGTGCACGCACCCTAGAGCAAAAAACTCTTAAAAAAATGCATCGACAAACAAAAAGTAGCTGATAATCGTTATGTCCAGTATGTTCATTCTCTTGTCATTCGTTCATACATTTAGTGTTTTTTTTTTCTGCTTTATTGTGTGCTGGGGAAAGAGAGATAAATAAAAACAAACAAGTTTCCTGTCCTTTAGCCCTCTTAATCTAGAGATGTGGGAAATAAGCCAGAACAAGGAAACCACCTAGAAAATACATGACTACAAACTGTGAACACACACAAAAAAATAAACTGGGTCAGATGATAGAAGATAATAGAATTAACTCTAGTTTCAGAAAACAGGCATGAACTCTCCAAAGACCAGAGGGGAGCAGGTCTCCCATGGGCCTCTGAGATGTGGGAGCTGACCGATTTTTCTCACTCCAACATAAACCTTCATGGGGCTTTTTGTTACAGCTTTAACAAAATCCAGCATTTCACTGGTAAATCAGAAAACAAGAATGAAAAACGGTAATTATAATTACAGCATATTTCTGATCAGTTCTCCTTCAGATGAGTATTTGGAAAGTAACGAGGTATTTTTCATTCTAGCAAATTCCTGATACCCCACTGCTAGTTCCCTGTGGGTGGAGCAGAGGAAAGGGCTTGCGCTGTGCCGGGGCCGAGAGGTCTGTGCCTCAGCTGTGCCACTGCGGCACTGAGCCATGGGGTGACTCACTCAGCCCCTCTCAGGGTTACGCTTTTCCCTTGAAAAATGAGGGAAGAGGGTGTACTGGCCCAGATGCCTTCCAGCCCCCAGCTATGCCAAGCTTCCCGGGCCCTTAGTCTTTGCTCACTCTTGTCTGCGTCCTATTCTCCCGAGCTGTCACGGGGACTTCGCGCGTTCCTGCCAGTTTGCCAGCTCAAAGGGTCCAACAGCTCCCAGGCTTCTCTATCAGGCAAATCGAGGCGTTAGGAGTACCCCCGTGCCAGCCACCTAGTGCCTGTCACAGGTCAGTGTGACGCTGGGAAGTCTGGGTAACTTGGGGCAGAGGCGCCCATTCGCTGACTGCCAGGGTCAGCCCACTCGAGTTCATATCTACACTAATTGAACACATGAGTCAGAAAGAATGATGATTTGTTTCAAGTATGTGTGTGCTTAAAAAGCGGGAATAATGAAAAACTAGCATAAGACAAATTGAGCCACAAGAATCCTGTAAATGGAAACTTCTGCCTGAGAAAAAGAGTACGAAATATATCGAGGCGCCTCGAAGCTCCCCAGCGGAGCCTCTCATTTCCCCTGGCTGGGCCGTTTCTCTTTTCAGGTATCGTTAGGTGTCATAAATAAAACTGTCTCTGCTGGAAAGGCTCTGAGACCTAGGGAGAAAGGAGAGCCGCTGGGCAGACCTAGTCGGAATAACCTAGAATGAGGCTTTCTCCTAGGAACTCTTTATTTAAACGCTGAGCTGTGAGTGTGCGCGTGTGTGTGCACACTCGTGTCTGCATGTCACTCTGCCTGCCGTACCCCCCTCCAGCCCAGAGTCCTGTCTTTGATAGGAAAGATGTGTCAGCCAGGAGACGGATGCCCTGCCCAGCCCTTCAGGCCAATCTCCAACTTAGGCTGCTTCTGGGAAGCCCAACCCGTGACAGGAGATGGAATATACTCAGGAAATGCAAACTGGATCCCATTATTTTTCTGCGTCCAGTGTCCCGGGATACGGCCCGAACTCCTAGGCAAAGTTGAAACATTCTTTGTGAGCTGGGCTGTTTCCCCTTGCTGTCAACCATGCCCCCGAGATCTACCCTGTAATCCTCAAATATTGCAAACACCTTCGTGCTCTGAGACTTTATAAGAAATTTTTTTTGGGGGGGGAGCTTTCTCTTACTTTCCTCATTTCTTCGACAACCCTCTGCCCTTCCTTTAAGACACATCTTATGCCACAATAGTGAACTGCACACGCGTGGAGCCCAGCTAATGTGCTGGGAGCTGTGCAAAGCGGTCCCGAATATTATCACTCTTAACTCCTGTACGATTTCACTTAATTTCCAGGCCTTTGTGGGAAAAGCACCATCATCATCCTTATTTCACTGACCAGAAAGTGGAGTACAGAAAGTGGAGAAAACCTTACTCAGTCACGGATTGGCACCTTACTCTGCCCCATCGCGGAGACAGAGCTCTGACCCATTTTGCTAAACCACCTGTGTGCTCCTTGACGGGAGAGATTTTTTTCTTTCCTTTTTTTTTTTTTTTTCTCTTTTCAGAAAGGTTTTTGTTATAAGGTGCTTGCACTGACTGGAAAGACAGAGAGATAGGAAGGTAGAAATCACTCCCCCAGGGGGATGGCCACACCGCAATCCCTTCTCCTCCATTTTCCTCACGGGATCTTGAGCACGCACACACACGCGCCCGGCGTGAGTTTTAAGCCACCGGGTCCGGGACGTGAACCGCGGTCGACTGCATGGGAGTCCAGTGACATAGTCATCACGCTAACTGCTGGTTCCTTATTTCCTTTTATTTCTAACATTACTTTCTTTCTTTATTTTTGGGAGAGGTTTTTGTGCTTGCCAGAAAGACAGAGAGACACAGAAAGCAAGAAACCATCCCCCAGGAAGAATGGCCAAGCTGCAATCCATTCTCCTCTTGGGATCTTGGGCATGCATGCACATGTGCCCATAGTGAGTTTAAGCCACCGGGTCTGGGACTTGAACTGTGGTCAACTACATGGAAGTCCAGTGACATAGCCATTATACCATCTGCTGGTCCCCATTTCAACCATTTCTAGAGATTTAAATTTTTTTCTTTCAGATTTATTGATATATAATTGCCAAATTAAAGTGAAAGTCACATATCACATTTATATAGGTATATATAACAAGGTTTTTGCCACAGGGCACGTGTGCTCACTGGAGAGAGACAGAGGGAGGACAGAAAGAGGGAGAGCGGGAAAGTGAGAAATCCTGGGGGGATGGCCGTGCTGCAGTCCCTTCTCCACCTCCATTCTCTTCTTGGGAATTTGGGCATGCAAGCACATGTGCCTGGCATGACTCTCAAGCTGCTGACTCTAGGACTTGGATCATGGTTGACTATGTGAGAGTTCAGCGGCTTAACCACCATGCCACCTGCTGGCCCCAGAATCATAGATGTCAGGTGTCCAACCTGATGTTTGATATGTCTTGTGGAAGAGTCTCCGTGATCAAACTCATTAACACATCCATCTCTGACATAGCTGCCATTTTCCTTCTCTCTCTTTGTGGTAAGAACACTTAAGATGTACTTAGAACATTTCAAGTATACAATGTACACTAACTATGATCACGTTGCTCCACGTTAAATTCCTACAACACGTTTGTCCTGCGTAATTGAAAGTCCCACCCGTTGACCAAGTCTCTCCATTCCTTGCTCCCTCCAGCCCCTGGTAACTACACATTTGCTTGCACGAGTCTGACAGTTTTAGATTCCACGTAGAATGAAAACATGCCTCTGTGTGTCTTCCTCTAACTGGCTTATTTCACGTCGCATAATGTCCTCCCGGTTCACGGGCTGGCACCCAAGGTGGCCTTTCCTTCTTTTCAAGGTCTGAGTAGTATTCCTTTACATATGTGTGTGCATGTGTTTGTATATGAACTTCAACAAATTCATGGAGAAAGAAATTAAAGTACAAGTTTATTATAATACAAATTTTTTTGAAATTCATGCATAGTTTTCTCATAACATATGTGAACCTTTGAAATGCTGGCTACATACAAAATTGCATTTTCTTTACTCATCCGTCTGTTGATGGACACTAGGTTGTTTCTATATCTAAACTGTTATGAATAGTGCTACAATAAATATGGAAGTGTAGATCTCTTTTTGAAAAAGTGATTTCATTTTCTTTGGATATAGATTCAGAAATAAGTTTGCTGGGTCATACCATAGTCTTGTTTTGATGTTTTCCCATTTATTTGTTTTTATAAGTGGCAGAAATGGATTTTCAAAAAAATTTACTATAATACCTATATGCTCCCTGGAGAGAAAGAGAGAGAGACAGAAAGAGACAGAGAGAGAAAGTGAGATCCACCCCCCCACCCGGGGAGGATGTCCATACCACAATCCCTTCTCTATGCTCTCGGGATTATGGGCACACACATGCATGTGCCCAGCGTGTTTGTCCAAGCTGCCAGGCCCGGCACTTCAATCGCTCCATAGGTCATGTAGGATCCACTTACCGTAACCGTCACACCACCTGCTTGGACACTTTTTGCTTTTTACTTTGTCCGAGGTTGTGTGTACATGTATGAGAGAGAGAGAGGGAGGGAGGAGGAAGGAGAGGTAGGGAGAAGTAGGGAGAGGGAAGGAGAAGGAGGGACGGGGAGAGGAAAAGGGAGAGAGAGCACTCTCAGACAGGGCCTGGCCATGTCGCCATCCTCTTTCCTCCAATTGTCCATCCCGTTGGGATCTGGGTGCGTGTGGACACACAGCATGTAAGAGCTGAGCCAGGATCGGCCTTGCGGCCACGTGGGCTGGGCTTGCTCCGTATAGCACTTAACTGTGGTGCTACCTGGTGGCCCTTACTTTTAACTTTTCAGGAATCTCCACCCTGTTTTCCATAGTGGTCCTACCAGTCTTCATCCCATCAACGGTGCGCAAATCTTCCTTCACTGTTGAGGAGCTGGGGTTGACAGAGTAGACTTTCAATGACTGCGTGAAGGAACAAATGGGATAATGGCTTCCCCGTCATGGCCCATTGTGCTCAGTGAAGGCGAGGGGACCGTCCTTTCCTTCCTGTGCTATCTCCTGGGGAGGCAGAGAGGGGGCATGGTGGCCCTGGTCGCGACTCTCCGTAGCTCACCTCCGGCCACTTTCTGTTGGTCTCGGTTAGGGCTTAGCAGTGGCTTCTCCTCAGGTACCCTCCACTTCGTTTGAGATCCGGTCCTTCAAGAGCTGGATCTTTTAGAGAATAACTTAACCAATCTCTTCTCTGCTGAGTCCCCTGAGAGATTCTGGAGTAGGGAGGCCATATTCAGACCTGGTACTTCCACACCTTGATTTCTTCATGCAAAACAGATGAAATCGTGATTCAGACTCTGTGAAGAACACATTGGAAATCCGAGAAGTGGAGTGCCTTGTCCAGTGTCACCACGTAAGTTGAGTTCCATGGCTTCTTAGAGCAGGAGAAGAGTGTTGTTCCTCTTTTTTGTCTTCAGAGCTGCTTTTGTTTTTAAGGATTAGAGAGCTCTTGAGGAGCTCCAGTGCTTCCTCGGGTGGCTTCAGAGACTCTGGGAAGCCCTAGGTGGCCCTTGCACGTGTTCCCGGGCACCCTGCAGTCTCCCTAGGAGCGCTATGTCAGCGAGGGAGCTGTTGGATGGCTGTGCTCCTGGTAGGCCGTAAGCTCCTGTGCCTGACAGGGTGCCCACCTTATAGAAGTTGGTCCGCAGTAGAACAGGAAGATGGCAAATGGCCGATAAATGTCCAGACTGACTGACCGATTGAGAAATACACACTGCACGATAAATCCTCTTGATGGTCACTAGATGGGCCCATGAGGAGGACCAAGGCGTGGGGCTGTCTATGGCCTTGGCTCCCATCAGCCCCCTTGCCCTTTCTCCCGAGACGCAAAGACGCAGATGTCCTCAGGTAAACTCCCAGCAGCTCCCGGAACACTTCCTGTATCACCCTTCTTGTCCATTCGCACGAGCAGAGACAGTACGTGAAGGAGGAAGGGCTGGGCCATTAGACGGCTCTGCAGTTCTTTTTCAGTCTTGAGATTCTACAATACAGTGCTCACCACTTGCTCATTCTTCATTGTTTATCCATTCAACAAGCATTTATTGAGCACCTGCCATGTTCCAGGTACTGTGCAGGCACTGCGCTACCTCGGCGAACAGAAGCACGAATGCCCCGTGGCACTTGACTTCGGGTGGAGGACGAGGGCTGCGTGTGCCCCATAAATCGGCCCATGGCATGCGGAAGGAAATGAATGGCAAGCAGCGAGGGTTCTGGGGAATGGGCGTGTTGATTTTCCAGCATCAGAAGCTACAAATCTTAGACCTCAGCAGAGTGACCCAGTCTACCTTAGTAGGCCCGGCCCAGGCCGGGAGGGATCAAGTCCTACTGGACACACCTTCACTCACTTCCACATGGCCTTCGCTGCTCCCTGGGAAGGCAGTCACGACCATGCGGACTTGCGGAGGCGGACACCCCAGAGCTGGAGTGACCGAGGACGAGGCACTCCTTTCTAGGGACAGGATCTCCGTAGACTAAGCTGGTGTCAGGGTGATGAATATTCTCACTAGCAGATAGAAGTTCAGGAATCCCAGAGAGTTTGGTCACTTCAATACATTAAGGCTATAAATACCCTTTGCAGACAGACTGCCGGTATGGAAGTATCAGCCAAATGATCTGCGGGGGGCTGTGGACATTCACCGCCTCCCTGGAGAGGTGCCTCCATTTGTCCACAGCGGAGTCTTCAAGCCGGCTTCTCCTGGTCAACCGCGCAGCGCCTCCTGGAGCTCTGTGGCACCCGGCCACCTCTGAAGGGAGCACAGCCCCTGCTAACACTGTGTTTAGGGGAGGAGGACTTTGCCCAGGGTGCCTTCATTAATTTCCATTATTTGCTCCTAAATTCATTTTCTCTTATGAAAAAGCTATTCAGGTGGCGTCTAGATCCAGTCGTTTTAGTCACCGTTCTTACTGTATTGAGTCTGAACACCATTAGGATCACTTTCTTGTTATGGAGTCCATGGGTCATATGGAAGGACATGGGGAAAAACCCACACCAACAACCACACCGACCAGGGTAACAACAGCCTGAACCCCGCATTAACGCCTTCACATGGCCTGTGTTGCATTTTGGGGACTCATGAATCTCAAATGATAGAAAACAGTTCAGGAAAATGCATCTTTCTTGTTTATTTGTTTTTGAGAGATTTTGGCTATAGGGCACACGCACTTGCTAGAGAGACAGAGTCAGAAAATGAGGATGATTTCTCACTGCAATCCCTTCTCTTCCATTCTCCTCTCAGGATTTTGGGCATGCACACACTCACACATGGCATGAGTTTCAAGTGTGTGGGGTCTGGGACTCAAACTAGGGTCAGCCATCTGGGAGTCCAGTGCCTTAACCACTGTGCCACCTGCTTGCTTGGAAAATGCATCTTTTTAAGAACAGTGCTGCAGTTCTCTTATTTTTGAATCTGTAGTATTTAGAATTGTGTTCAGGAATGGAAAGGAAATGTATTTTTACATTTTTTTTTAATGTGTAGGATGCAGTGGAACTTGTGGTTTTCTAATTTTTGAATTTGGGCATGCCTGGGGATCTGGAGTCTTGGGTGGGTGTGGGAAGTACCAGAACAGAACATGATGGCAGAGAATTGTGGTCAGGAATGGAAAGAAAATGTATTTTTACATTTTTTTTTTTTAATGTGTAGGATGCAGTGGAACTTGTGGTTTTCTAATTTTTGAATTTGGGCATGCCTGGGGATCTGGAGTCTTGGGTGGGTGTGGGAAGTACCAGAACAGAACATGATGGCAGTTTGTGAAAGTCTGTCTGTGTGAGGAGTGCCTTCAGGGAAGAACTCTGTGAGTGAAGAGCTCACCTGTTATATGGCTCTGGCCACTGGGGCGAGGAGGAGTGGGTACCGTTCTGGGTGAGGTGTGGGTGGACTGTGGTGTTGGTCCCTTGCTCTGTGCCCAGCTCAGATCCGTGGACGGCAGTTGAGTTTCCGGGGAGGGGGAAGCGCTACTGCACTCTCCACTTCATGTGGCTCTCGGTTGCAGAGTTCCGACAGTGGTGTGCTATTGGTCTCTCCCGTAATGCCACTGGCCCCCTCTAAGTTCTGGCTATTTCAGAGTTCAGGTGATGGCATCTCTGGGGTTGACAGGAGACAACAGAAGCTGCAGGGTGGCAATGTGTCCCGAAAAGCCACATGCCTGACTGGACGGGCACCCTGAAATGCTGGTGGGGTTGAGGGTCTTTGTTAGAGGCTTAGGTTTTATATGATCAGGTGAAGTTAAGGACAGAGAAAATTATATTTCATTATTTTAAATGAAATGTCGCTAAACTCAAAGCTGTGGAAGTGCACACACACACGTGTGTGTGTGTGTGTGTGTGTGTGTGTGTGTGTGTGTGTGAATGTGTGTATTCCTTGAATTCAAGGATATCCAGTTGGAATTCTGGAGACCCTTAGAAATTGGAGGCTTTCTTCGCGTCTCTGGAGCTTCTTTGAAATATGGCTGGGGGGGCGGGTCTGGGGGATTTCCAGCTGGTTCCCAGGAGGAAGAAAGCGACTCAGAGCACTTGATAGTCCAAAGGTTCAAATGCATTAGAAGCAAGATTATTAAGGATCTCCAGGACAGCACAGAGAAAAGTAAGTGAGAGAAGCCGAGAAAAAGTAATGGGGGAAGAAGGGGCGTCGAAGGGTTGTAACTCACGCAAAGCTGGCCGGTCCTTGCTCAGATGATAGAAGGGCTGAGCCGGCAACTAGAAAGGCTGGGGCAAGCCGCGGGCGGAGGAAATCTCCTCCACCATTTGTCAGGGTGTGGAGTCGAGGGGCAGCAGAGGGAGTCCTCTGTCCTGAAGCAGGAGCACCGGCTGGGCAAAGGGCGGCAGGCGAGGGGCTGGTTCAGATGACACTTTCTGGTCTCTGCTGCTTCCAGTCCTGACAGTCAGAGCTAGTCTGAACTTTGGAAGGAGCCAGGTCAGTGCTATTTGGCCTGCGGAGGCGGTCACGCAGCAGTCCTGGGGGGCTCTGTGCTGAGCGTTCGGCTTCTCTTCTGCTCACCACGAGAGAGGCTTGTAGTTTAGGAGAGTCCAAAGGGTCGCTCCTGCTCCTGTCACCTTGAAGGTGGAGGCAGTCGGAAAGAAAATGCTGCTGCCTGAAAACCGAAAGTGCTTCCGGATGACCGGCAGTGCCGCGCTAGGACAGTGCCTTTGCAGCGGGACCACGGGCTCGGAGACGTCTCCGTTCAAGTCAAGCCGGGCCGAGCAGACGCGTGGCAAAGGTGCTAACAAAGACGGCTCACGGGCAAACCCTAGGATCAGTCCCTGTTGGGAAAATGGCTGCCTACCCCACTGCCTGCGCTCCAAACAGCATGTGCGTCACTGTCACCACTCAGGCAGGGCTCTGACACAGACGCTGACCAGCCGCCCCGTCTGCCCAGGACTGAGTCGTCTCCCAGCATGGGGGGCCTTGTCACCACTCACGCAGGGCTCTGACACAGACGCTGACCAGCCGCCCCCGTCTGCCCAGGACTGAGTCGTCTCCCAGGAGGGGGGACTTTTACTGCTGGAACCAAGAGACATCCCTGGCAAACTGGGATGGCCAGTCGCGCCAACATGGGCGAGCTTTGCCAGGCATGCCTGTGCCGTTACCTGCTTTCCCTCATGCACCTCCTCCTTTTTCGGAGGGAGATTCTGTTTCCATTTTATTGGTGAAAGTAACCACGCAAAACCAGATTGGCTTACTTACCCAATAAATGTTGATTTTAGTTATCTTTGGGTAGAGGGATTCCAATAAACTTCACTGTCACTGTATCTATTATTTGACTTTATTAAATGAGTAGATGTCATGCAATAAAATTATAAAATTACACACACACATGCACACACATATATGTAAATATCCCAGTTAACTTGTTTTCCTTGCAGGAAAACGTGCAATTTACTGAAGTCCTGGGTTGAATGAGCTGAGTCTGGAACCCCGTCCTGGGAGGTTCCCCGGGTGCTCTCACCTCCGCACTGGCACTGGCTCAGAGAAGAAACGCCCACATCCTAAGGCCCTGCTGCTCTTCAGGAAGTTTCCATTCTTACTCCTGACTGCCTCACAACCATCTCGTGCTGATGTTTTTTTATAATGAAGAAGATCAGAATGAGTTTTTTGTTGTTGAAGTTTCTCCACTGGGCCTAATACTCTTTTTTTGCAGTGAGCAAATTTCTTCTCAGCTACAAGATGTCAGACATGGAACTCTTTCTCTTAGCATGTTTAATTAGCACCCTGGGGCAAATGCTGATCCGGCCCATTTTCCTGACTGGGGGAGAGTGCGTGGGAGCCCAGCCGAAGCCTCCTAAATTCCATCTCACCACCAGGCTGTCCATCCCCTGCTGTCCGCAGCATCTGTCCAGTTCCAGGTGCTCCCTTGAAGAGAAAGTGTGATAAGAAGGGTCGGCCCAGAGACCCACCAACGGGAGGGGCAGAGGCTCTGAGCCCAGCTGGCCTGAGGTACGCAGAACAGTTTTAAAAAGAAACAAACCATCTTCCATACCATCCAGTTCTGCCCCGAGTGTTCCAAATTAATAGGACACATGCTCTTTCAACAATCCACTGTTGCTATTTCTCTTTAGTGAGCCTGAAACATCTAAGAGGGCCAGAAGTCCCTCGCACTTATTCTCTCACTCCAACGAGTACATGTTCATGGTTCTGGCGGTTGAGGCTCTGGAATCAGACTGCCCCAGTTTGAGTGACAGCTCTCCAATGTCCTCTTTTAGCCGCGTGACCTCGAGTCATCAGTTCATCTCTCAAAGTATGAATGTCCTCATCCATAATAATCATACCTACCTCATAGGACTGCTGTGAGGATTAAAGAATATAATGTCCATGTCATACCTGCTTCAGACTGAATGCTTCTGGTGTGTCTGTACTGGCCCGAATTGAACAGGGCGGGCAGAGGTCCTGGGGCAGCTGGAGCCCTCAGGCGTACCGTTAGGGATCTTCTCGTGGCATGGTCTGACGTTGCTATCTACAGGAAAGCATTCTCCTCTCTCTTGGAAAACCTTAACTTTGCTTTTCCACCCTCCCAAATGGCACAGTTAGGGCTCGCTGGGACAATCTCCCTTACCTCAGGTCAGTGCATGAGGGACTTTCATGACCTCTGCACAGTCTCTTCATTGAGCGCCCAGCTTTGTGTCTGACTGAATAGCTGGGCACTGGCACCCTGCCAAGGTGATGTTCCAGAAAGGTATAACTAGGTCAGCCTCAGAGTCTACCGGCAAAGGGAGCCAGATTCTATATAAGGGACCATGGTTCAAATCCTGGTCCGGGTAGCTTGAAAAACATTCTTTGCATGTATGTTTGTGTGTTTGTGTGTGTGTGTGTGTGTGCATGCATGTTCACCCCAAATCCCCAAAAGAAGGAGAAATGGAGGAAACGGGATTGTGGCATGACCACACCTCATTAGGGAATGCTTTCTCCTCTCTGGAGAGCCCGAGTGCCTTCTGAAAAGTGAAAAAACAAAACAAAACAAAACAAACCCTCCACTTGCTAGTTCTGCTCACACATTGGTTTCCTGTGGCTGCTGCCACAAATGACCACAAACTTGTTAGCTTAAAACAACATTTATTCTTTCACAGTTCTGAATCCAGCATCTGGAGCCTGTCACTGGGCCAAAGCCACGTGTTGGAAGACTGGCGTCTCTCCTGGAGTCTCCGGGGAGATTCTCTTACTCGTCGCTTCCACTTTTGGTGACTGCCTCCTCGGTCACACTGCCGTCTCTCCCTCTACGTGTGCCAAATCTCCCGCTGCCTCACGTCCTAAGGATATTCGTGGCTGTACTTAGGAACTATCCAGATAAACCCAAAGGATTCTTTTTATTCTCAAGACCCTTCATTTAATCACGACGCCAAGATTATTTTTCCATACAGAGTGACACTGAGACTTTACAGGTTGAGATGTGGTATCTCTAGGTATTACTACTTGGCTTACTATAGTATCCCTTCATGCTTGTTTGGAGGCTTGTCTTGTGCCAGGGGCCTTGTCAAACTGTGGGGAATACAAAGGTGAAATAGCCACTGTCCCCACCTTCACAGAGCTGATGGGTAATGAACAGAGAGTCTGGGCTCACGAGTAGCCTAGCGATAATATAGAGAGAGGCCAAGTGCCTCCGAGGGGCTGTGATGTGGCGCAGGCCTTCATAGGACAGAATACCTCACAAACGTGCAGGTCTGAGAAGCCTCCATGGAGGAAGGGGCATTTAAATGGACCCTAAAGAATGAGGTTGTCTAGAGCAGTCAGTCTTACTATTGAACATGCATCAGAATCACATGGAAGACTTTTTAAAAAAATATTAATTTAATTTATTGTTATTATTTTTAAGTTTTTGCTTTAGGGCACGTGTGCTCACCAGATACAGAGATAGAGAGAGAAAGTGAGAAATCAAGCCATCACATCTGGAACTCTAACTGTGGCCAGACATGTGGGAGTCCAGCACCCTAGCCATCATGCCACCTGCTGGCCCCACCAAAGAGTTTCAGATTCATTCTAATTTGTTTTCTTTTTTTTTTGTAATTTGCTAGAGAGTACATGCACTCTCCAGAGAGAGACAGAGAGGAGAGAGAGAGAGAGAGAGAGAGAGAGAGAGAGAGAGAGGAAGAGACGGGAAGTAAGAAAACATTCCCCCATGGAGGATGGCCACACCATAATCTCTTCTCTATTTCACCTTTTGGGATTTGGGGCACACACACACACACACACACACACACACCAGAAGTGTTTTTTAAGCTGCCAGGTCCAGGACTTGAACTGCGTAGTCAACCATGTGGGATTTGCCTTAACGATCACTACTCTGCCTACGGCTGGCCCTAGACTAAGTAGGTTTAAAGTAAGACTTCAGGGAACTGACGGATGGTGTGGTGGTTAAGGTGCTGGACTTTCACGTGGCCAACTGAGGTTTAAGTCCTGGAGTCAGCAGCCTCAAAATCATAACAAATAAATACATTAAAAAATGTTTAAAAAAAAGATTCTATACTTCTCGGGACCAGCAGATAGCGAAATGGCTACATTGCTGGACTCCCATGTAGTCAAACGAGGTTTGAATCCTGGCATCA
>NW_006203761.1:424854-429464 GCF_000334495.1 Tupaia belangeri chinensis
GTATGTGCCCAAGATCCCAAGAAGAGAATGGAGGAGAAGGGATTGTGGCATGGCCATCCCCTGGGGAGTGATTTCTCACTTTCTTTCTGGAGAGTGCACGTGCCTTATAGCAAAAACAAACACAAACAAACAAACAAACAAACAAAAAATAAGAAAAAGAAAAAAAGAACAAGAAAAAAACTCTCAAAAAGTGTGAAATAAACAACATTAATTATTATTTTATTATTTTTGCAGAGTTGGTTATTTTCTGTCTACACACATGTGCCCAGTGTAGTTTTCAAGATTCTATACTTCTCTTCCCCCACCTAACACAGGGAAGTTGTAGACTTCTCGAGCAGACCCCATCTCTATCTGAAGCCAGCTTCCCAGTCAGGGAATCTGAGGTAGGGCTGAATTTCAGCCTCAGCCCCAGTCCTGGTCCCACATTTCAGAGCCAACCCCCTTCTCAGGATTAGAAAGGTACGAGTCTCTTTCCTACTTTTTATTTTGCTAATTCCTTACTTTCCTTCCCCCACATAGGACAGGGCAGGTGCAGGCTTCTCAGTCAGACTCCATCTCTGCCCCTGCCAAATTTGCGCAGTGTGGTATATAACTTTTACTTTCCTCTTCTTTGATTTTCTCTGTTTCTGCCACCTTACATTGTCATTTTCTGCTAGCCTTCACCCCTCAGAGGGACAAGACAAATCTAGATTTATAGTTTTCAAATATCTAAACATTGTGAGGCTCAGAGGAATCCTCACCTCCCCACTAAACTACCAGCAAAAAGGGAGAAAACTCCTCTTCAGAAACCTGAACAGAAAATGCCTCCTGTAGGGACCACATTGCCAACCACAGCAGAAGAGAGACATTGGCACAGAAGCCATTCACAGCAAAAGGGAAGCAAATGAGCTTACAGGTGCAAAAACATTCTCCAAAGAGTCATTCAGAAGTGAATACACCACCAAATGACTAAAAGTCTCCGAAGAGCCTCAAGTATGAGAAAACCAGGAAATGTGTCTCCATTAAGAGAACACAGTAACTCACCTCCAGCTTTTGAAAAGAGCAGAAGTTACCAAAATGTCCGAAAAAGAATTCAGAACATTCATGGTGACAAAACTCTATGAGATGGAACAGAAAAGAGACAACAAATTCCAGGAGATGAGGAAGTCCTGTGATTTGAAAGAAGAAATGGACACAAAAAAAAAACCCCCAAAAAACAAATCTAATGGAACTGTTAGAGATGAAAACTGTAATACCGAAAATCAAAGCCTTTCTTGAAAGTAATAAAAGCTTATTAGACCATGATGAAGACTGAATTTCAGATGTAGAAGATAAAACCTCTGACATAGAAAAAAATTACCAAAGGACTGAAAAAATAACTGGTATCCCAAAAGGTGAAGAAACTAAGGGCACTGATAATCGATTCCATGAAATTCTGAAAGAAAACTTTCCAAGTTTAGAGAAGCACTCAAACATTCAGAACACAGAAATACAAAGGACCCCAAATAGAATCAATCTAAGAAGATCCTCTCCATGGCACAGTATAGCCAGAATAGACAAACGACAGATAAAGACAAGATACTAAAATTGGAAAGAGGGAAATGTCAAGTTACTTTCAGAGATCATCCCATTAGACTAACATTGAACCACTCACTGGAAACAATGCAAGCAAGGAAATAATGAAGAAATATATTCAAAGTGTTAAGTGAAAAACAATTTCAACCAAGAATACCATATGGGAAGAAAAGATAAAAACCTCATATAAACTAAACCTGTAAGAATTTACCAACACAGATCAGCTCTTCAAGAAATTCTGAAGAGATTGTTATGCCAGGAAAACTAAAGAGACAGACAGAAGAGAATAAAAAACAACCAAGAGGGGGCAGCAGGTGATGTGGTGGTCAAGGCACTGGACTTCCAGCTGGCCAACCATGGTTTGAGTTCTGGACCTAGAGGCTGTTTTTGTCATCCACCCCCCCACTTTGTCCCTTTTTGATCAAATTAAAATAAATAAATAAAGATAAATAAAATAATTACTTAAAAAAAAGACCAAGAAAATGGTCAACTTAATGGTAGTGAGAAGTTTGGAAGTATCAATAGTAATGTTAAATGTTAATGGATTAAATTCTCCAATTAAGAGACACAGATTGACTGAACGAATAAAAAACAGAAATCCTCTATCTGTTGCCTATAAGAAACACACCTCATGGATAAAGATGTACACAGACTAAAAGTGAAGGTCTGGAAAAAATATTCCATGCAAACGGAAACCATAAAAGAGCTGGAGTCGCAATACTAACGTCAGACAAAATAGGCTTTAAAACAAAAACTGTAAACAAAGACAAAGAAGGGCATTACATAGTAGTGAAAGGGCTAACTCATCAAGAATATATAACACTTATAAATATATCTATGCAGCTAATTCAGGAGCACCCAAATACGTGAGGGAAAGACTGCTAGATAAAAAAAGAGAGAGAGACTGAAACACATGAGTTTTGGGGGATCTCAACTTCCCATATCTCCTTTGGACAGATCATCCAAACAAAAAAATAAGCAAAGAGATACAGGAGCTAAATGATACCATAAATAAAATGGACTTAACAACTATCTATAGAACCTTCCACCTAAAAACCACAAAATACACTTTTTTCCCTCACCCAACATGGAATCTTTTTGAAAATTGACCACACAACAGGGCATGAAACAAGACTTTACAGACTCAGAAATACACTTTTTTCCCTCACCCAGCATGGAATCTTTTTGAAGATTGACCACATAACAGGGCATGAAACAAGACTTTACAGACTCAAAGGCATAGAAACTATATCCAGCATCTTCCTCGACCATGATGGAATGACACTTGATATTAATTTCATTTTAGAAAACACAAAAATACACGATCATATGGAAATTAAATAACCTACTTTTGAATGACTTCACACCTACTAAAGAAATTAAGACTGAAATTAAAATTTTTAGGAAAGCCAATGATAATGAGTATGTGAGTTTCTATAATCTATGGGACACACCAAGAGCAGTCCTAAGAGGGAAGCTCATGGCAATTAGTGAGCATAAAGAAAAAGATGAGAAAATGGCCAGTGGACGACCTAATGTCATGCCTCAGAGAACTGTGAACACAACAACAAAAGATCCAAAAAATGCTATAGGGGAAAAGGAACAATAAGAATTTGAGCAGAAATAAATAAAATGGAAAATAAACAAAGTATACAGAAAGTAAGTGAGAGCAAAAGCTGGTTCTTTGCAAAAACCAATAAAAACTGACTCCCCATTAGCTACACTGATTAAGAAGAAGAGAGAAAGGAGCCAGATAAATCAAATTTGCAACAAAACAGGAAATATTAAAACAGACATAATAGAAATTTAAAAAATCATTAGATGATACTATGAGTATCTATATGCCAACATACAAGAAAACCTGAATGAGATGGACAAATTCCTAGACACATAATCTACAAAGATTGAATCAGGAGGATGCAGAAAGACTGGATAGATTCATAACAAACAATAAGATTGAATCAATAATAAATAACTTCCTAGCAAAGAAAAGCCCTGGTCCTGATGGCTTCACTTCTGAATGCTACAAAACTTAACAAAGCGTTAACTCCCAATCTACTCAAGTTATTTTTAAAGATCCAGAAGGGAAAAATCCTCCCAAATTCATTTATGAAGCCTTCATCACCCTTATCACCAGACAAGGATGTGACAAGGAAGGAAAACTACCAATATCTCCGATGAATATAGATGCAAACATTCTCAACAAAATACTAAAAAAATCACATACAACAACATATGTAAAAGATTATTCATCACAAACAGGTAGGCTTTATTCCAGGGAGGCAAGGGTGATTCAACATACGCAAAACCATAAATGTTTTATGGTATATTAACAAAAAGAAAGATAAAACCTACATGCTCATATCAATTGATACAGAAAAAGCATTTGGTAAAATACTACATCGCTTCATGATTAAGAATCTCGGCAAAATTGGTATAGAAGGTACATTCCTCAACACAATAGAAATTATCTATGAAAAACCTATAGCTAACATCATACTTAATGGGGAAAAGCTGAAAGCTTTTCCACTGAAAACTGTTAAAAGACAAGGCTTCTCACTTTCTCCACTCCTTTTCAGTAGAGTGCTGCAAGTCCTACCCAATGTAGTCAGAAAAGAGAATGAAATAAAAGGCATTAAAATAGGAAAAGAGGTGAAACGATCTATTTGCAGATGACATGATTGTATACATAGAAGATCAGAAAGTATCCAAGGAAAAACTCCTGGGAGTGATAAATGAATACGTAGTAAAGTGGCAAGATACAAAATCGACATACAAAAATCTATACGTTTCTATTTACAAACAAGTAGACTGAAGTAAAATGGAAGAAAGTAGTCCCATTTACCATAGCCACAAAAAGTGTAAGATACCTATGAACAAATCTAACCTAGGAAGTCAAAGACCTCCACAAGGAAAACTATGAAAAGCTAAAAAAAGAAATAGAAAATAACACATACATGTGGAAGAACATCCCATGTTCTTGGATCAGAAGAGATAATATAGGGAACCAGCAGTTAGCATAATGGCTATGTTGCTGGACTCCCACGTAGTCGACC
>NW_006203761.1:429561-440242 GCF_000334495.1 Tupaia belangeri chinensis
GCCCAAGATCCTGAGAGGAGAATGGATGAGAAGGGATTGCGGCATGGCCATCCCCCCTGGGGGGTGATTTCTCGCTTTCTGTGTCTATGTCTCTGTCTGTCTGTCTGGCGAGTGCACACGCCCTGTAGCAAAAACCTCTCCAAAAAAATTTTAAAAAATAAAAAATAAAATAAAATAAATAAAAAAGAAGAGATAATATAATGAAAATGGCAATTATACCCAAATTAATCTACATATTTAATGTAAATCAAAGTACCAGAGACATTATTCACAGATTTGGAATAGACAAGCATAGAATTTGTCTGGAATTACAGAAAACCCCATATTGCCAAAGCAATCTTACACTAGAAGAGTGGAGTAGGAGGCATCTCACTCTGTGACCCCAAAATATATACAAAAGCTGTGATAATCAATACTGTATGGTATTGGCACAAAAATAGACACGAGGACCAATGGATCAGAATAGGGACCCTAGAAATAACCTCCAAAACATACAGTCAACTGATATTTAACAAAGGATATCAGTGGATCCACTGGAAAAAAGGAAAATCTCTTCAGCAAATGGTGCTGGAAAAACTGGGTATCCACCTGCAGGAAGATGAATCTGGAGCCCTATGTTTCACCATTGACAAAAATCAACTCAAAGTGAATCAAAGATCTAAACCTAAGACCTCAAACTACTGGTGCAAAACACTGGGGAGACTCTGGGAGACATTGGGATAAACGAAGACTTCTTAAATAAGACCCCCAAAGTACAAGCAATAATCCCGAAAAGAGACAACTGGATTACATCAGACTAAGACGTTTCTGCACAGCAAAAGACACAGTAATTAGAGTGAATTGACAACCCTCGGAATGAGAGAATGCTTTTGTAAACTATGCTCCAGATGAGGGACTGATAACCAGAATACACAGGGAACTCAAGAAGTTTACCTACCCCCCCCCAAAAAAAAACCCCAAAAACCAGAAGCTCAACCCAATTAGATGAGAAAATGAGCTGAACAAACAAGTCTCTAAGAAAGACATATGAACAGCCAGAAAGTATATGAGAAAATGTTCAACATCCCTCATCAGAAGGGAGATGCACATCAAAATCACAATGAGATACCATTTAACCCCGGTCAGAATGGCGAAGATTAAAAAACAGAAATTGATAAGTGCTGGTGGGCCTGCAGTGAAAGGGGAACTCTCCTACACTCCTGGTGGGAATGTAAACTGGTCCAGCCATGGTGGAGAATAATATGAAGGTTTCTCAAAGATCTACAAATAGAACTACCATATGATCCAACAATTCCACTCCTAGTTATCTACCCAAAGGATAGAAAAACACTCAGTTGGAAAAGTTCTTGCACACCTATATTTATTGCAGCATTATTCACAATTGCTAAGACACAGAATCAACCCAAATGTCCACAAAGAGATGAATGGATTGAAAAACTGTGGAACATATACTCTATGGAATACTGCTCAGCCTTAAAAAACAATAAGGCTCTGGCATTTGATGGAAAGTGGGCAAATGTGAAAGATTTACTGCTGAGTGAAGCAAAGCCAGGCTCTGAAAGAATGACGTTGTATGTATATGTACTGACTGCCCGCACTCTATGGTGGAAACGGAAAGATTAGAGAATATAGAAGCATGGAAAATGGTTAAATAGACTGGATACAGTGTGGGAAGAGGGTGGAAGAAGGGGGACAGTGTGAAGAAAGACATTAAGGGGAAAAATGGAGAGGCAAGACATGCATGGGACATAGAAAAGGATTATTATCTGTTGATAATGTATATAGCATCCTCAACTGGAGTGGCGTGAAGTGTATTCATGTTGGGAAAATTTAGTTTACAAGCTAAGTGATGTATAGTGATTGAATGTATAAAAGAAACTAAAACTAAATAAAAAATATTTAAGGAAGAGAACACCATAAATCTTAATAATAATGCTAATACTAAAATAAAGTAAGACTTCAGAATGTGCGTTTTAACAAATGGGTCAAGCTGGCATGGCTGGTGTGGGGACCGTCCTTTGAGAACCACCACTGCAGATGTACAGAGATCATGACTGTAGGCTAGAGAGCAGTCTTCTCCCTGAATTAAAGGTGGCTACGATTTAGACTTTCTCAGAGATACTCTTCCTTCAAGACAGGAAAGAATTGGTCACCTTCATCCTGTTACCTCCCTTCATATTAGTTATCATCACCATCGGGGTGGGACTGTCTGTTTCTCCTGCTAGAATGTAAGTTCCATAAGGGTAGAGACTTTGTCTCTTTAGGCTCCTCCACTTTTTTCTTTTCTTTTTTTTTTTTTTTTTCTTAAAAAGGTGCTTAGCACATACTAGGAGCCCAGTAAATATCTGTTCAGTGAATGAATGGTTTCTGGTCTCCATTAGCCTCAAGTTCTTCTTTGTTTTGAATTTTAGAGAGATTTTTGCTATAAATGCATGCACTCACTGGAGAGACAGAGAGACAGAAAGTGAGAAATCACCCTCCAGGGGGATGGCTATGTGACCATCTCTCCTTCATTCTCCTTTCGGGATTTTTGGGCATGCAGCACAAGTGCCCTATTTGAGTTTCAAGCCTCCGGGTCCAGGACTCAAACTGCAGTCGGCCATGTGGAAGTTAGTGATGTAGCCATTACACCATCTGCTGGCCCCACTGTAGCCTAAAGTTCTTTGACTCCCTGACTTGTTCTTCCAATCCTACACTGCGATAGTTACCTCATCCTGAATGATGATTTAAATAGAATTAAGTGGATCTAGTTAGCTATTTGAAAGATTTTCATTTTTTTTTTAACAAGATATTCTAGTCAGCTCCGGGTAACTACAGCAGGGGTGTAGCTAATTTGGAGTTTCCTCAAGCAATAGAGAAATGCCATATAGTAATTAGGATGGTTTAAGCTCACTTAATTCTTAATATTTCCACTTTTAAATAAATATTTCATACAGTACTCTTCTGGGAGACAAAACGCCAGGATATTTCAGCAATAATATGCGTATAAAACTTCTTTTCTTTCCCACTGTGCCACATTTTGAAAGATATCTCAACAGGTTATGACAAGAACGGAAAAATATTAATTTAATTCCCTTGGTCAGTTATTAGAATTACTGAAAAGATGTACTTAACTCACATTTTATCAGTGTGATCCAGTCTGAGGAGGCGGGTAGGTGAGTAAGAACTGGACTGGTTTATCATAAGTGTGTGCCCCAAATTCCAAAACAAATCCAACGCATGGACACCTCTGTCTCGCAGGACTGAAAGCAACCATGAGGACAGTCGCCCCAACGTGGCCGAGGAAAAGCTCAAGGAAGTGCGTATCTTGAGGGGCGTTCCTAAATTTTCTTCAGGAAGAAATGCCATAGAGTACACAGTAACGAATACTCAGAGCGCTCAGAAGCACATTTTGAACGGCTAGAATTCGTTAGTCCCTGGTCTGTCTGACTTCGGGCTGTACCTGCCTGTCTCTCCCTCTAAATACGGGGTGGGGTTATAGCAACAGGCTCTCTGCAGTGGCCGGTGACTGAGGCCTCATGGTTTCCCTGAGACCCTCCCAGGTTTAGATCTGACTTCCCTGCATCCCAGGAAACTCTTCTGTTTCACCCTCCCAGGTTTAGATCTAACTTCCCTGCATCCCAGGAAACTCTTCTGTTCCAGTCACCTAGGGCCAGGCTGGCTCCCCTGCTCACGCCCTGTTACCAAGGCCCAGAGGCCTGCTGCCTGTGGGGCCGTCTCCAGCTGCTTCCTCCCAGCCAGCTGTCAGAGTCCCCTTCTATATGCAAGGGGAGCCTCAGGTCAAGAAGCTCATGGCTAATTTTATCCATACAAAACAGCACTTGTTTCTATAACTTCCAATTTTATTTTAATTTTTAACCAAAGGTGGATGAATTTGTGAATTATTATTTTTTGGGGGTGACCCAGCTGTTAAAAATGAACAAATATATATATATATATTTTTTCCTTTTCTTTAAATTTCTTTCTTTTACATTAATTCACTATACATCATTACAACATACAAAATAAATTTTCCATCCAGAATACCCTATATATTGGCTCAATCAAGCACATCAACATATGTGTTATTGTCAACAAGTAATTTTTGATTTCTTGTTTCCAGTATATTTTGCCTTTTTTCCCATCCTTGATTCCCTATCTCTCACCTGGCCATCTCCCACCCTCCTCCCACACTGTGTCTGGTATCTATTGTTGCTTTCTAAGGGTGAGGGATAGGGATTCAAGGATGGAAAAAAAAAAAGAACTTGTGAATTCTTATTTCAACAAATTATCTTTGTTTTTAAAGACTTGCTTGATAGCAGGTGACATGGTGGTTAAGGTATTGGACACTCCCACGTGGCTAACCATGGTTCGAGTCCTAAACCTGGTGGCTTGCTTTCTCGTTTTCCTTCTCTCTGTGTGCCTGTCTTTCTCTGGTCAAATGAAAATAAATGAATGAATAAATAAAATGAAAAATAAATAATTCTTTTTTAAAAAATGATTTACTTGACAAATTAGTCACTCCCTCCTAAAGATATATCATTGATTGGTGTTTAAATTTCATAACTTTCACAAGATTTTGTTTTCTTTTATTAATAAAAGGACTATCTTAAGTATTCATAGGGGGTGGAAGAGGAGAACAGCAATTATATGATAGGCTTTTCTTTCCTTTCAAATTTATTAGCTTTACTATTGATACTTGGAAACAAAGATAAACACCTTTTTTTTCCGGCAGCCAACTTGGCAAACCTGCCCATGTGCTCTTCCTTGGGATTATGGATGATGCAGGCAGGAGGGATCTCATCTCCCAGCCTCTGCAGCACACCTGGGGTAACAGAGCTGGGTGGGTCTGAGTGGTTCAGTGGAGGCAGGACAGCCTGGCCAGAGCAGCGAGATTTGCTTCCACTTACCCCGGCTGACAGTAACAGCTGCCCTCTTCTAGTTAATGGCAGATAAGCAACTGACTTTCTAAACCGAATCCACGTCTACTGTAGAAAGGCCGCAACACCTCCTTGGACACTCACTCGGTGTGTGTAAGAGGGTACAAAAACCCAATATTAATTTCCCCTATTACTTAAAGGTTCCTTGGTTTGCCTGAGGCAGCACGGTGAGCAGGTTGAAACCCTGAACCTCCCAGCCTCTCTGGCAGGTTGGGTGGCCACGTAGTATATTTCTATGAGGCACAGAGAGAGTGCCTCTGCTGAAAATTGGTTATAATGCCGGAACCATGAGGCAATGGTCAAGGCAATGGTGTAACATCTGTCCTGACGCTGGGTGGGATAAAGAGCACCTCTGTTCAAAACTTTTGTTAGATGGGGTGACTAAATTAGTCTTCTGTTAACAGCTCCATTGTAGGGTTCTCTGTTTCTTGCACGTTACTGCTCCGTAACCGACTCCAGACAGCGTGGTCGGGAGAATGCTACAGCAGGAAGTCAGGGATCTGTCTCTGGTCCTTTCTTTCTGTCTTTTCCTGCTAGTTGTTAAGATCTTGGAAACTCATCTCATGACATTCCCTTTAAATCAAGTTCCCAGTTGCCTCCTCGTGTGAGGCATGCTATAGAACCTCTATAAATACTGTTAACTTTGTAAAGCATTATAGAAGGGACCTCATTATCTTAATACAGAGGAGTGAGCCAGATGACCTTTGGAGGTTCACTTTAGGCCTGAGTTTTAGTTTTCACTTAAGATATTTGCATACAAGCATTTGCTATTTGAAAGAAAATAGAAGAGTGTGTGCACGTGTCTGTGTGTGCATGTCTGTGAAGGTAACAGTGATTATGAAGAGCCTTTAGTCAAACCAGAGCTTATTTTCCTGCTGCTTTTTGCAAAGACGTTTGCGGGCTGCGTTTGCCTCCGCTGCAGGAACTCTATTACGTCTTCTGCTCTTCTACCCAAGGCTTGTGTTGGAACTGATTAATGTTGATGAATTGCCTTGAGCTTCATGGAGATCTGGTCTTATTACAACCTAAGGAGGGAAGGGCCATGCTTGTATGACTGGGACAGACAAGTCTGTAACAGACTCCGTTCACTTTCGTTTTTCTGAAGCTGCACCTGGGAAGGACCCTGCTCCAAGGCCTCATGCCTTGCAGCACCATGAAGCTGAAGTGCAATGAATTAAAGTGACTGTGCTTTGGGTCTATCTGATGTCACTGCTCACTGATGCCTGGACAGAGGCAGGCGGGACTTCACGACTTCTGGAAGTCATGTAATCTATCCACAGGGATGACCTTGATGTCTTCCAAGAACCCACACTCCCACTCCCTGTAATTAACCCTAACTAGTGGGTGCTTAAGAGAAGTGGCCTCTTCCTCAATATGATGGACACCCGAGAAAAGTGAGCTGCATTCCAGATAATTGTCAATATGCTCCCAAGGACTGAGCAAAGCTTTTTTGTTTTTTCTTTCTTTCTTTTTTTGGAGAGGTTTGTTGTTTTTGTTGTTATGGGGCACAGAGACAGAGAGACAGAAAGCGAGAAATCACCCCTCCCCAGGGGGGTGGCCATGCCGCAATCCCTTCTCCTCCATTCTCCTCTCAGGATCTTGGGCACACACGCACACGTGCCTGGTGTGAGTTTAAACCACTGGGTCTGGGACTCGAACCATGGTCGACTACATGAGAGTCCAGCGACGTAGCCATTACACCAGCTGCTGGTCCCAGCAAAGCTTTGAAGATACTTGTCAGTGTAGTTGTTTTGCAAAAGCTGAAAAACAAATGGATCGATTGCCATAGCCCCTGAGACTGAGAAGCAAAATGACTAATGTTATTATGAGGATTGTTTTTCAGTTGCCAAAGGGTGCACGTGCTCTCCAGAGAAAGCAGGAGTCATGGCACAATCTGGTTTCCTCCAGTTCCCCATCCTGTCTGGCTTTGGGACGTGTGTGCATGCATGAGGCATGTCTTTCCCGTTGCTGGGCCGGGATTCCAACTGTGGTCGGCCTTGTGGGATCTGGCTCTCCACACGCAGCACTTCACTGTTGCGCTGCGGGTCTGGCCCTAGTTCAGTTTTGTGTGTCTACTAACCCCCCCTTCTTCACCTCCAACTCTCTCATGCTGACTTCATACTAATATTTTTCACGAGGTAACTGGCTACTTTCCTCTCGTCCTCCCCTCTTGAACTGACTGCAAAGCTTGTCGCTTTTTATCTCGGTTTCCTCCTTACTTTAGTGTTCCAGGTGAACTCTGTCTCCCCCTCCAGTGAGTATCTGGATAAGGTAATGGAGGGAGTCAGAGCAGTTATTGCAGAGGGCTCTGCCCTCCTGGCAAGGCAGGAGGGGTTAAATGCATGCCAAAAGCACCTCACAAAATACCCCTTTCATTACCGTACTCAGGGTGGGCTGCCTATACTAGGGAAATCAGCTGAATATGCCACACACACACACACACACACACACACACACACTTGCATAGCTCACTAGCGTTTCATAGTTATATTACTTTTGATCATCTATACATGTGTTTATATGTTTACTTCCTTGGGTGTGACTATGCACATAGGAACATTATTTCTATTATACTTGGCATCTGGTAGTAAATTACCATGCATGTACATTTTCAGCTTTTCTTCAAATAGTCTTACATATACTTAATGATTTTTGTTTTCTTAGCAAGCTGCTTTCATTTTTCTCAAAGCACAAATGTTCTATATACCAAAACATTCATCAGTTCCATAGTCCTCACCATCCATGGGATGGTGAGCTCCAGCTGCCTCCCCTCATGATTCGAATCTCATCACCTTCCACCTCATTTCATGTCGGGATTTAGTCTCGTCTAGTACTCAGATACATCTTACTTGTTAACGTCTCTGCACTTTGGCATGAACGGTTCCTTTGGTCTGTAATATCCTCCATCCTTTCCTTACCAGGGGTGGAAAACCCTCTCTGAGATCCAGTTTCTGTTACTTCTCATCTCCTTTTTCATAGCTTCTGTCTCACTCTATTGTAATTACTTGCTACTGAAATTTCTTGTCCATTAGATTGAACTCGTGTAGCCTCAGTGCCTAACACCGAGACTGGAACGTGGTAGAGTTTAGGACACATTTTTGTAGAATATCGAAATGAGTGTATATAAACGTAGAACACTGATTACATTAAAACAAAGCCACACAATTTCTTCTGTCTTTAATAGGTAATAAATAGATATAATTCCTTTTCCTGATTGTTAAATAAACATTTCAGAATTCACTTAAAAAAAATTGGGCCAGATAGATGTTATGGTGGTTAAGGCGGCTGGATCCCACATGGCTGACTCTGTGGTTTGAGTCCTAGACCCAATGGCTTGAAAAACATACTCAAGATGTGGGGAGCAGGTGATGTAGTGGTTAAGGTGTTGGACTCCCACATAGTCAACTGTGGTTTGAGTCCAGGATCTGGCAGCTTGAAACTCACACTGGGTGTACATGCATGCCAGAGATTCCAAGAGGAGAATGGAACAAAAGGGATTATGGTGTGGCCATCTCCCCTGGGGAGTGATTTCTCACTTTCTGTCTCTCTGACTCTCTCTGTCTCCCCAGTGAGCACACATGCCCTATAGCAAAAATCTCTTAAACAAACAAAAAATGGAAAAAGAAAAACCCATGCTGAGATTGTGTGCATGCATGCCTAAAATCCTAAGAGAAGAAGGGAGAAGATATTGCAGTGTGACCATTCCCCTGGGAGGCGATTTCTCTTTTTCCCTTCCTTTGTCTCTGTCTCTCTCTCCAGGGAGCATGTGTGCCCTGGTGGGGGTGTGGGAAAGACTCTACTGTAGACGTTAGCAGTACTGTCAGTGGAACGTCCTGCAGTGACGTGAAGGTCCGTGCTGTCTACTGTGGGAGCCACTGGTCCCGTGTGACTGGGGTAATGAGAAACTGGCTTTTTAACCTTATCGAGGTTCTCATCGTGTTGCGCTCCTCCTGTATTAGACTCGAGCAGCTGGGCTCACAGGTATGTGATACTAAAGGGAGGCTGAGGGAATATGCTGCCGTTTAAAATACTGCGATGTGCTGCCAATTGTAACTGAGTGAAGCTTTGAAGGCGTCTGTCAGTGTAGTTTTTTGCAAAAAATGAAAAAAACAAAAGCATATTGATTGCCCTCAAGCTGAGAAATGAAACAATGTCCAACTTTTTTTTTTGAACACAGATTTTCACTATTAAAAAATAAGTAAGTGAGAAGAAGAGAACTTCATGGCTCCTGAGAACTAGTGATTTCAGGGAAAAAAGAGAAGTGAAGATTTTCCACTGATAGTTCAGCTTCTAGCCCACAAACTCAAGTGGTAAGAAGACTCTCAAGCCTTCTCTCTGCCTCTGTCTCTATCTCTGTCTCTCTGCCTCTGTCTCTGTCTTCTCATTTTTTGGTGATTTTTCATTTTTTAAAATTTTCTTGGCTTTCAGCCTCTCCTTTACCCTTATCTTGTTAATAACCCCCTCTCCCCCTGCCACCCAGGAGAGGCAAGGGGTAGGCCTTCGGAAGAAGATACCTTCACAGCTCCTGAGAACTAGTGATTTTGCACGGTGCTTGCACACCATGTGGTTTTCTATTTTTTTGCCTTTTGTTAAAAAAAATAATTTTTTAGTTTTATTTTAAATTTTTTCTTTTTTTTCTCTGTTTCTTGGTTGTTGTTGTTTCTCTCTACTTTCTTTACTTTTTGTTTTATCTTATGTCTCTGCTCTTCAATCTCCATTCACTGTGTTTCTAGATGGATCTAAGGGAACTATAGCCAAACATCCAAATACTATTAGGGTTAACATATTCCTCAATATCTACTGAATCTCCTGCACAAAGGGATCAAAATGGAACAGCAAAGAGATTCCAGATCACCTTTTTCTGCACGCTCCTGAATGCTCAGATTGAACTTGAAGTTTAGGAAGAAACACACCATCCATCAGATGACTAGAAATCATTGCAGTGCCGCAAGAAATATGGGAAAGCAAAAAAATACCTCTCCTCTGAAGGGATTGTGTCCATCTCCCTCCAGGGTGTGATTTCTCTCTTTCTGTCTCTCTGTCTCTGTCTGTCTGGTGAGTGCACGTGCCCTATGGCAAAAACCTCTCTCAAAAAGAAAAAAAAAAAAGAAAGAGTAAAAGAAAAAGAAAAGAAAAAAAAATACCTCTCCTCCAAGGGAAAAGAATAGCTCTCTTCATCCACAATCCACAGACAGTTCATTGGAAATCACGGAAATGTCCGATAAAGAATTTAGAATATTCATAATGGCTAAGCTAACAGAGAGGGAAGAGAAGAGAGATAATGAACTGCTAAAGAGAAAGGAGAAAGAAATTGACGAGTTCCAAGAGATGAGGAAATTCCTGCTGCAAGATCTAAAAGAGGGATTACACACTTTACATGGCTCCAGTGAACTAGATTTTCCGTGTGGCACACAATCGCGCCACGTGTTTTTCTATTTTGTGATTTTTTTTCCTTTTGTTTATAAAAAGAACAGTAATTACAAATTTTTAAATTTTTAAATTTTTTTGTCTTTTTTCTCTTTTTGTTATTGTTTCTCTCTCCCTCTTTCATTTTCCTTTTTCTTGTCTTTCCTCCCTGCAATTACCCATCCAATGTGCTTTTAGATGGATCTAAGAGCACTGTAGCTAAACATCCAAATACTAATAGGGTTAAAATATTCCCCAATATCTACTGAATCTGCTGCACCAGTGATCACAACAGAATGGCAAAGAGATTCTAGATCACCTCTGTCTGCTTGCTCCTGAACATTCAGGCTGAACTT
>NW_006203761.1:442875-445431 GCF_000334495.1 Tupaia belangeri chinensis
GGAAGAAAAGACAAGAACATTCTCAGATAAACAAAACCTGAAAGAATTTACCAGCATCAGACCGGATCTCGAAGTTCTCAAGGGAGTGCTATATTAGGAAAATTAAATACAGACACACAGAAATAAGAGTTCAAAAACTTAGAAAATGGCCAACTTAATCGTAGGGACAAATCTGGATTTGAATATTATATCCCAAAATTCAACCAGGAAGATTGAACCACAATAGAAGATAGATTAAGTACATGAGACTAAACTAGTAAAATACCATTTTATGACTTTTAACTAAAGTATTGTTTTTATTACAGGCTTTGTTGTCTGGCTTTGTTGTCTGGTTTTAAAGATTATTGTCCTGTCTTGAGCCATCGATAGGTTCATGTGCCTACTATTTGAACAGAATCCTAACCCATTTCCTGGCTTTAAGTTTTAAGCAAAGTTCCTTAGCATTTCTTTGATTTATTAAAGTTAAAACTGCTTTTCTTGAAATTACCAGCTGAACTTGCTATTGAAAGTAGTTAGATTATATAAGAAATTTTGTGATCAGTAAAATGGGGGGGGGGAAGGAATGAAAAACAACTGTAGACACCAGAGATAGTGTGGGAGGAGGGGGGGAAAGGGCAGAGGGTCAGAAATAGGAGTTTTATATATATATATATATATGTGTGTGTGTGTGTGTGTGTGTGTATAAAAATGATTAAGCCCCTGTGCAGTATATTCTGGATGGGGAAAAAAAGTAAAATTTAAAAACCTCACAAGTTTGCAATCAGTAATTCAGTTATTGGATGATGCCTCCTCCATCTATTCATTTGCAGTTTCATTTTGAAAGCTATGATTCCTTAAGCTATGCTGTCCCGGCCAACTTCAAGCCCACGACCCTCTGGCCTCTATGCCCTGGCTCCTTGGACTGTAGTCATCCACTTTCCTTCACCTTTAGGTTAGACCAGAAATCGAACCTGGGCCTCCCAGGAGTCCCAGCCTGTGAAGCACAGGGGCTTAGAGTGTGTGCCACCGTGGCTGCACCAATCTTAGTTCATTTTAAGTAATTTAGATTTAAGTGTGAATACGCGCATTGGCTAGTGCGTGCCGTATTAACAGGGAGAGTTTGTGCTAGTTGGGGAAGTCCCCAGAGTTTACGTCTCAGTTCAAATGTGATTTTATGGATCCTACATCTAGGAAATAAATTGCTCTCTTCAGCCAGAGGTACCCAAAACACAAAGTGAAATCCATCTGAGTTTACTGATTAATCATTTTCACTGATATCAGATGTTAACTCACATTTAGAAATTAGTCCATTATGTTTAGCTTCATTAAATATTACACAGTAAGAACCGAGTTAATGAGACAGTATTTGCGTTCATTTAAAAAGAATTAGTTTCTCGGGCCAGCCAGCCACCTGGTGGTTAAGCGGCTGAATCCCACGTGGCTGACAATGTGCTTGAAGTCCCGCACCTGGCCCAGCAGCTTGAAAAACACACCAGGTGTGTGTGCACGCATGCTCAAAGTTCTGAGTAGAACGGAGGAGAAAGCGTTATGGCATAGCCATCGCCCCATCCCCCTTTCTGCGGCATGATTTCTTATTTTTCCACTCTCTTTCTGTGTATCTCCCTAGCAAGTGCAGGCACCCTATAGTAAACTAAAATGATAATTGTAATGAAAAAAAATTAACTTCTTTCTTTTTCTCCTTCTGGATTGGTTAAAAAATGCATGAGTCCTAAGCTGCCTTTAACTGTACAGGGAGACAGGACAAACCAGTGAATTCCCGCACCTGCAGAGTACTACCCAGCAGGGCAGGATGCTAAGATACAGTGTACCAAAGCATAGGCTTCTTATCACCTTCTACTCGGTTGAGTACTATTCGGGCCTACGAAGCAATCATTTTCTAAAGTGCGCCCTCATGGCCTACATGTTAATTTGACTTCCAGAGGTTTAAAGTCAAAGAGTAGGTTCTACACTGGGTCTGTAAGTTTTATCTCCTTTAAACCTCTAGATTAAGAAATCATAGCCTTGGAAGAGGCCTTCTTGAAGACACAAGCCTCATGGAGTCTGCAAACTAGCCATTTTGGGAGAACAGAAATCAAGACTTCCCACTGATAATTTGGCCTCCACCACACAAAACTCGCGTGGTAGGAAGATCCCTTCCAGGCCTCCTATCTCTGTACCTGTCTGTCTCTACCTCTGTCTCGGTCTCTGTCTCCTCTCTTTTTTTTTTTTTAATTTTTGCTTTTTAGAATTTCGCGTGGCGCACTTGCGCACCTTGTGGTTTTCCAATTTTTGCTTTTTTACTGACATTTTTAAAATATATTAATTTTTAAAGTTTTATTGAGAAGTTTTATCTTTGTTTTTTTTCTCTCTTTTTCTGTTTCTTGTTTTGTTTTTTTTTCTTTCTTTTTTTTTTTTTGCTGTTGTTGCTGTTGTTTCTCTCTTTCTGTTTCTTTTTCTGCACGCTCCTCAACACTCAGATTGAACTTCCAAGTTTGGGAAGAAACTGACCATCAACCAGATGACTAGAAATCGCTGCAGGACCACAAGAAATATGGGAAAGCAGGAAAATACCTCTCC
>NW_006203761.1:450108-460902 GCF_000334495.1 Tupaia belangeri chinensis
CTCAGTTTCCACTCCTCTCTGAGGCTGTGGCCGGTGGAAGGACTGTACTGTCCCCGCTGTTTCTCAGGTGGCTCTGAGGGCCACTAGGAGATAGCTTTGAGTGGGGAGGGCAAGTATTGATCTTTGTCAGGGGCCAAGAGAAGACTCATTTGAAAATGTGGGCCTTGTCATCTTTCGTCTTCTTCAGTAAGCCTCCCTGGTACTCTCTTCCCACCACTATGTCCAGATTTGGTTTCTGAACCTTAGAATATCAGAGGGCAGCAACCTGACAAAGTATTGCTGCTCCAAAGGCTAACAGAAGAAAAGGTTGTTAATGGAAGATCGTGTACGTGGTCTTACTCCTGGGAGCTAGACTGGCGTTGAAATGACAGAAAGCCCCGGGAGAGCCCAAACACATGACAGCATAGAGCCTAAACTTCACGTGCACTTCTCATCTCCAAGTGGGAAGATCGTAGCACCTACCCGGCACAGTTTAGGCATTGAAAGAAATCGTAATCCCATCAGGATGCAGGACTCAAACTTCTTCTTCGACAGCACGGTGAATTACTGCATGCCATTTGCGTTTGATCGCGAATACAGTGGTTGAAACATCGGTTGCTAAATTCACAAATGCCAAGAGTCTGATGGATTTGTAGGCTCCTGGAGCACATTCTTTTGGAAACCAAGCACCTCTCCTGTAATTTTAATAGACGATCTCTGACTTGTCAATACTTTGTGGCTTATATAGTTTACTTCATTTCAGTTTTCTTTAAAAAAAAAAAAAGAATAATAATAAGGCAGCCGTGTATCCTTCCCTTCCATGGGAGGAATGAGTTGGAAGTGACACGCTCTGCGGGATTTAAGGAAGCCCGTGTTTTAGACACGTTCTGCCATGACCAGGCGTGTTTCAGAGAGCGCACTCTGTTCAGGAGAGCCTTGCTTGTTTTGCAATAGATGAAGAAAAAGGTGGTGAAAAATGGACTGTCAAATTTGTGCTGGCCTGATGTGTCTTCCCAGCTAGTTGTGCAAGCATTAAGGATCAGGGTTTAAAAATAAAGTAATTTTGAGGTACAATATATGGTTACTTTAACATAATATAGTCATCTGCATTCTGTCTCAGGCAAATCACACCCCTGAGCGAAACTGCATCCTGATTTTCTGAACAACCATATGTAATGCTAAGAGTCACTCTAATTAACATTCTGTAAGGCGACACAATGGGAGAGATGATGAATGACCCATTTCAAATCTGCTTTCTCATTGCCATTTCATCAACTATCATAGATGAGTAATCAGGCATCATAAATTCACCCCCAAGCACTCGCTGAGCACCTATGTGGTGCTTGGGACTGTGAAGGGTACACAAGCTTCCAACAAGGTCTTTGCCACAAGGAATGTAATTGATGAGGAAGGACACCCTCACCGGAAGACTTAAAAATGGTATAAAGGTTTAAAATTAAGTGTCCAAAACATTGGTAGAAACAATAATTTTGTGTGGGTGTTCAGAGGAAGTAGAGACTGCTGTGGACCTAGCAATTGGAGAGCATTGGATTATGAAAGATGGATAAGAGAGAAGAGGTCAGGGAATAAGGATTAAATTCGGAACATGGCAAGACCTGACAAATAGACCCAGGCTACAGTGGGGCTCATTAGCCTGGCTCTGAAGAGAGTCTGTAAGGCTGAGTTCTGGTTGGGAGATAAGACTGAGCCAGGATGGGTGTCGACTTTACCAAGATCGTGGAAGCTGAACTGAGGCTTTTGCTTCCTCCTGAGGTCACCATGAACCGCTAGGGAAAGCCAACAGCCACGTAGACATGGTTTTGGTACATGGGCATGAATGTCTGTGGCTGTGCAAGGTCTTTACTTATGGACAGGGGTGGAGTGCTCCACTGTGGAGAATAATTCTGAAGAAAGCTCCCAGAGAATGCTCTTCAGGCTGGGGAGTGAAAGTGGCAGTGGCTGGCGAGACAGCCAGGAGGCAGCCCCGACTGTGGAGTGCTAAGGGAAGGAAGCACCTCCACAGAGGATGTTGATTCTTCGCCAAGGAGTAAGATCCAGAGGTCCAGTTGTGTCAAGAGTATTTTTGCAGTTGCGACCTAACTTATTTGACCAATTTCTCTATTGGTTCTTTTCCCCAAATTGCAATCACTTTGAGCCCTCCTATCCCCAGCCTGCAAGAGAGAAGAGACACAGGAAGGGATAGAAAGAGTCCCTCCCAGAAACCCATGGTGAAAAAGGTTGGCAAGACAATGTAATTTTTAAAAATGTATTTATTTCTTCAGAGAGAGAGGGAGAGAGGAGACATTTCCAACAGCGTTTTCACATCATGATCAGTCCTGAACTTCAGCAAGCCAAGATTACAGGTGCACTTGCACTCAGCATATGCAGGGAGACTGAGATGAAAACCTGGGCCCTTCCCAGGAGCTTCCGTATCACAGAGGAGCGTGACAGTGAAGTGCCACTCCAGCTGGTCTTTTCTGTCTGTCTTTTTCTTTCTGTCTCTCTCTCTCTTTTTTTTTTTTAAAGACAATATCTCAATCTTTTTGTCTCAGCCTCCCAACTGGTTGGGATGACAGTGGGACATCTCCACACCCAGCTCTTTCAGACAGTCTTCTTATGTTGTCCACGCTGGCCTAGAACTCCTGATCCTTCTGCCTCAGCTTCTTGAGTAGCTGGGCTTACAGACGTATTGTGGAGCTCAACTTTTAGGGTGGACTTAAAATCAAACCTGAGCCCCCCATAGGCTTCAGGGGAGAGTATCAGTGTCAGTCAGTGCCCCCACCATGGCTGGGCACTATACGAACGTTTAAACCGACTGTCCACTCCATGGTGGAAACTGAAAAACTGGAAGATATAGAAGCATGGAGGATCATTACAGATACTGGAAATGGTGGGAAAAGAGGATGGGAGATTGGAGGAAGTGAGAGGAAAGGAACCAAAGAGAAAAATAGAGAGGGCTGTCTCTTGATGATAACTATGATATCTTCAACTGGACTGGTGAGAAGTGTATTCATGTTGGATAATTCATTCTTTAAAAAAAAATATTTATTTTATTTTATTTATTCATTCATTTATTTTAATTTGACCAGAGAAAGACAGACACACAGAGAGAGGGAAAGTGAGAAAGCAAGCCATCAGGCACAGGACTTGAACCGTGGTTGGCCATGTAGAAGTGTCCAGCGCCTTAACCACCACACCACCAGCTGGTCCCTGAGTAGTTTGTTTTATGTAGTGATGTACAATGATTGAATGTCTAAACTAAATTAGAATAATAATGGAATTCATTTTATGTTGTGACTTTTCTGGTCATAAACCTAAAATAACTTGTTAATTCCAACTTTACTCATATTACACATTATCTTCTTGTCTTTATTTTATTTTTATAAAATGTCTTTCTTTCATGAGTGAGGGGGAGAGAGAGAACGAGGAAGAGAGGTACCACCAGCAGGATCTTCATGCTGATCCACCCCCAGCTTCAGCCAGCCGTGGGTCATGGGCCCCTCACATGCCTGGTGTGTTCAGGGAGGCCTCTGACCTTCAACGATGAACCTTCTTATGGGGGGTCAGCCTCACTGGGCACTTTGTCACTGCCATGCCCCACCCAACCTCCTAATTTTACTCTTTGTAAGTCCCTTCTAACGTCATTACCTGCTCAGTCTGTTTGTCTGTCTTCCTACCTACCTACCTGTCATCATTTCATTGTTGTCATCATCTCCTTAAATACCCACTGTTACAGATTTCTGTTCTTCCTTTTAGTGAGACTTGTCTCCACACCCACTTCGTTGATGCCATAGCCATTCCTATTTCCATAGACTCAAGTGTTTCTTGAGCCCAGAAATTGCCAAATTTTTGGCCTTTATCCAATCTTTGAAATCTATTTCATCTCATTTGGTCCATGAATTTTCCTGTCTTTTTTCTTTTTAAAGGTTTTGCCATAGAGTGTGTGCACTTGCTAGAGAGCGAGAAGGAAAATGAGAAATCACTCCCCAGCGTGAGATGGCCACACTGCAGTTCCTTCTCCTTCATCCTCCTCTTGAGATCTGGGGCACACACGCACATGGGTCCAGCATGATTTTCAAGGCACCAGGTCTGAGACTTGAACCACAGTCAGTCATTTGGGATTCTGGCACCCCAACCATTATGTACCTGCTGGCCCCCAAATTCTCCCATCTTAATTTGAACTCTGATTGATATTTATTTCCTCTGGACCACGAGGGTCTTGGAAAGCATAGCGACAGAACTAGAAAGACAAACATGTTAGAATGTTGAAGATGACACTAGGACGAGCTGACTTACAGTCTTTATCATTATACTTTTAGTTCTATTTTTAAAGATTCAAAAACAATAACCTGCAGAAATTCAGCCTCTGTTTAATATATTTCTAGTGTCAAGGAAATTTTGGCCCATTCCTTACCCTTTCGGAGGGGTTTTTCTCTTCTTTCTCGATAGAGAAAGAGCAGAGAAATGTTTATATACCCTTGTCTTGGCAGTACCTCACATTTATTCAGCAGCATCTGTCTTTCAGGAATGGCACTAAGCACTGGAAATACTAAGACAGAAAACAGTCCCTTCCTTCAAGCTGCTCATATGTACTATGAGAGTAAGCCTGGTCCATAAAAGATGACCAATACATATTTGAAGAGAGAAAGAGGCGAGGAAACCAACTATTATCCCTGACTTTTTAGAATATGGTCTCTTAGCTCTCTACATTGATAGTAAAATAAATGTGATTCATTGGATAGAGTATTTTCAGAATGTTATGGGGACACAAAGGGGGCATTCTCCTCAAACCAGTGCTCAAGGAAGATGAGAGGGACTGGCGGTGTGAAGGCAGCCGTCTGGACACCGGAGCTGCGTGGTCGTGCGGGAAAATGTACAATAGTGATTGAGCGAAACCAGGTCTCACCTTTCAGGCTGGGAGGCTGTAAGGTGTTCTTACGGTCAGTTGGCGATGTCCTCGGTAGTGTGACCTTATTCTAAGAATTCCAGGGTGAATATTACCTTCTAAGGCAATAATTGGTTGAAATAGTATATCATGCATTAGCTTCGTGTTCACTGTTTTTGTAAGAAGTGTCTGAAAATGTCTATAAATAAGAAAGGTGAGCAACTGCAGGGTGGGAACAACACTGGGAAACATGGAGTTACTCACCAGCTCCTGCACTTCCAAGACAGTATTAAGCGCAAGATCTGGACGCTCTGGTCCGTACTGAGATCCAAGGCTAATCAGAAGACAAATGCTGGAGGGGCAGGTGGAAGGTGTTCTCTTTTCCTCAATCACATGTAGAGTTTCACTGTTGCTTTCGGTCTCTGGGGTAGAAGTTCTTATTCCTGCATACGCATTTCTGGAGAGTGTTAAATATTCTCATTTCTGTGCACCTCACTTGCTGAGTGTAAAAACAAGTGTTTTTTTGAAAAGACTAGATGTTTTTCTGGGACCAGCAGTTAGCGTAATGGCTATGTTGCTGGACTCCCATGTAGTAGACTGCAGTTTGAGTCCTGGGCCCGGGGGCTTAAACTCATGCTGGGCACATGTGCGTGCGTGCCCAAGATCCTGAGAGGAGAAAGGAGAAGAAGGGATTGTGGCGTGGCCATCCCCCCTGGGGGGTGATTTCTCACTTTCTGTCTCTGTCTCTCTCTGTCTTTCTGTCGAGGGCCCGTGCCCGATAGCGAAAACCTCTCAAAAAAAAAAAAAAAGAAAAGAAAAGAAAAGAAAAAGAAAAAAAGAAGAGACTAGATGTTTTTAAGTTTATCATATAGTTTTTTGAGCCCCAGATGGATAATTATTAGTCAATACATTACATTCTATTTAGCCATATTAATGTATGTCCCCCAAGAATTGATACCTGAACTTTTTATTTATTTATTTATTTTTCGGTTTTTGCTATAGGACATGTGCACTCACTGGAGAGAGAGAGAGAAAGTGTAAAAGTGAGAAATCACCCCCATCCCCCCAGGGAGATGGCCATCCTGCAGTCCTCTCTCCTCCATTCCCCTCTTGGGATTTTGAGCATATGCTCGTAAGCACCTGGAGTGGTTTTCAAGTTGCTGAGTCAGCCATGTGGGAGTCCAGTTCCTTAACCACTATGCTACCTGTTTGCCCATATACTTAAACTTTGAAAAGCTACCTGTGGGGGGTGGGGGCTGGCAGGTGGCATGGTGGCTAAGGGTGCGGGACTCCCATATGGCTGACCACAGTTTTAAGTTCTGAACCTGGTGATTTGCTTTCTCACTTTCCCTCTCTCACTCTGTTCCTCTCTGGTCAAATTAAAATAAATAAATAAATAAATAAATAAATGAAGTTAAATAAAATAATTCTTTTTTAAAAAGCTATCTGCGGGAAGCCAGCAAGTGGTGTGGTGGTCGAGGCACTGGACTCCCATGTAGTTGACTGAGGTTCATGCCCCAGACCTGGCAGCTTGCTTTCTCACTTTCTCTCTCTCTCTCTCTGGTGAGTGCATATGTCCTATAGCAAATTGAATGATAAGAATAATAATAAATCTACCTCAGGATAATGTGCATAGAGTAATCTCACTTTTGTAATATTTGTAGCCGTCCATACAAAAGCAGAAACAGTGTCAGATGGGTAACAATGATATTAGCAGGTGATTACTTCAAGGACCGTGGTTGGATAGATGGGTTTTTGTTCTCAGAATTGATATGCTTTTGAATTATGCTGGTTAGGGGATGCTCTCTGCTATAACAAATAGATCCAGGTAGAGTTGAAGGTGAAAGAACAGCAAAGTTTTTCTCTGTGTAACTAATGCAGGGCAGTTCGTGGGCATGGAGGAAAAGACAGAAAGGAGTCCTACATCACCCAGTCATTCGGGGCTCCATCTTTACCATGCAACTTACAAGGTTGCCCCTGGCACTGACAACCAGGTGGCATAGAGGATCATTTGCTGGAGATGTGTAGTGTATGTGTGCACGTGTGTGTGTGTCTGTATGTGTGTGTGTGCACGTAAATATGTGCGTATTTAATGATCCAGCCTGGAAACGGTACTTCTACTCATGCCTGATATTAGAACTCATAGCACTGCTTTAATTGCAATAGACTAACAGTGTTCCAGAAGGAAGAGAAGAAAAATACATTTGTGGACAGCTAGCAGTTTCTACCAGAGTCAGTTTCTGGTGTTCCTTTCCACTTACCTAGAGAACGGAATTGCCCTCTTCCTTAAGGGAGATGGCCGTGAGTCCACCCAAATGCTATGTGAATTCAAAGGCAAAGCCCCGGCGGTGCGTGGCCTTCTCCATTACATCCAGAGGTGGTCCTCCATCACTCATCTGTGCAGTAGAGACAAGTGTTCTCTCTGCTCTTCCGCCGATGATGACCCCCCAACACACACACAGATACACACACTCACACTATTAGGGTATAGCTAGGATAGAAAAATACAGTAGAAACTCTTATTCTGGAAGGGGGGGACAGAGTTATGGGAATTGCAGGTTCTTGGCAGTGACGAAACGCTGCAGGGCAGGCACGGGAGGCCCATTTCATGCCATCAGGAAAGGACCGTAGGGTAAACCTGGCTCTGCTGTCCTTGAGGCCCTCCCTTGCTCATTTCCGGCCCCATTCCCTTCTCCAGGTATTCTCCTTGTCCATTTTTCTTCATGGCCATCTGTGGAGGAAGAGCTGAGACTGCACCCCTCGGGGACACCCTGTTCTCTTCACTTGCTTTCTGCTGTGCCTCTGTGGGGCCTGAGAGTTCTCTTAAGGCTAGAGCAGTCAAAACTTTTCAATTCAGATACAGGTTTCTTAGGCAACATCACTCCCTCAAATCTTCTTGTGCCTTCAGATTGATCTGCCCGTGAGTCCCAGGCGGGAGCAATCATGCCCACGGTGCTAAGACAGTGTTTAAGCCTCATGTCTTCACTTTCCTCACCCAGGGACCCTCTCCCCTCAATCAAATGGAAGAATGCTCACTATGTTTGCCATAGGAATACATACTTCTGTTTTTACTAATAAGGACTTGAAGGAGGCTTTAAGGCATATTCTGTCTCATTTCCTATTCTTTGTGGTTCAGTTGCAGTAAATTATGTTAGTTCTGCAGTTTAGTTATCTGGGCTTTTTCTACTCTTTCATTTCTACTTTCAAATCAGCCAATTGTCTCTTGAGGTCATCTTTCTCATGACTTCTTCCTAAATGCAGTAACAGTCGACATGTTCTACTAGTTCCTTTGGCTAAGTACTTGTGCCACCGGTACAACCCTGGGAGGCGTGCAGCGCACATTCAGAGCCAGCACCCAAGACGTGACGTGGGCCTCCATTTGTGGAGTCTGTTAGGAGATTCCCCATCACGTGCACGTGACCAGAGGGGCATGGCCACACGTGTTAGAATTTTCCTCTGGAAATATGCATCTTTAGGGCATAAACTTCTGTATAATGAACGAGGAGGGGGCTAATTTCGGTTTCAGATAAACTCTCGCTTATCTCCTGTGTCACATACAAACACAACAGAAGCTTTCTTTTTGCTTGAGTAAATAATGTAAGCTTGTTCTTCAGGAGGGTTTGGGCTATGTCTGCCATGGACACTCAGGGGTCCAGACTGGTAGAACCTTTGCCATAATCCACACGTTGCTTCCAAAATGACACTAAGCATGGTCATTCCACAGCAAAGGTGGGAAGAGGCAAAGGAGATCCTGGTGGGGTGTTTAGTAGGCCGTCCTGGCACATGGCACCTACCAGCTCAGCTCAGATTCCGTTGGCTAACACTGAGACTCAGAGTCCCTCCTGACTTTGAGAGAAGCAAGTGTATTTGGTTTGACCTTATACCCAGGTAGAAGAAGAGAATGCAGATTTTAATAAGTGGGTAGTATATATTATCCAAATTTTAAAAATGCCATTTTTTTGGTCATAAAAAGAAAATAATTTTATTGTTTTTCTTATCTTCTTTTTTTTTAAAAAGAAGTATTTTATTTAACTTTATTTATTTGACCAGAGAGGGAGAGAGAGAGATGGGGTGGGGAGAGAGAGAGAGCGAAAGAGAGAAAAAGAGAGAGAGAGAGAGAGAGAGAGAGAGAGAGAGAGAGAGAGAGAGAGAGAAAGTCACCAAGTCTGGGACTTGAACCACGGTTGGCCATGTGGGAGTCCAGCACCCTTAGCCAGCATACCACGTACCGACTCCACTTTTCTTATCTTCTTTTTGAGCAATTTTATCACTTTGCATTTACTCTAGAAAAATAATTGGACAAGTGAACATTGACAAATGTGTAAATATATACTTCAAAACTGTTTATAAGAGGGAAAAAGAGAACTAGATTAAGCGGCAAGTCCTCAGGGATAGGGGCGACCCAGCCTGTGGAGCAATGTTGTAAAGAGCTGCTTTCATTAATATTAAGACATATTCTGTTGTACTGAGTGAGCAAAGGAGATTATACGTATGGCACAACCTTTGCTTTGCATATTTGTGCTATGCATTAAAGTGTGCAAGAATGCCAATAATGGCGGTCCATGGATGGTTGTATCATAGGCAATTATTTCTGTTCTCTTTTCCGTATCAGTGTTGTCTGTAGTTTGTATTGTGACTGCAGGTTACTTTGGTAATTCGGAGGCCAGTTACTTTAGGTCGGTGTGCAGGGTTCTGTACTGTGTCCAGTGTGGAAACCGTTTCCCTGGGCGGCGATTAGTTGGAGAACCCACTGTCTGAGAAGGAGCCCCCAGGTGGCTCTGTTGTGTTTATTCACCTATTCTCCAACTCCCACTTCCGCCTCTGTATCCAATAGTAACCATGCTCTTTATAAGACACTTCCACAGAATTTTCTGATTTAATTTGTACAGTGAACTCAAGAAATAAGAGTGATTTCTTTTTCTGGTCAGGGGTCAGGGATCCTGCTCCCCCCTCAGCACGCTCCATCCTGGCAGCACCTTCAGATCACCTGGGGAATTCATCAGTTCCTGGGTCCCCATCTGAAACAGGTGAGAAAATAACCACTGTATGTTTTCTAAAACTCTGTGAAGACACTAAGAGGTTGTCAGCTTAAGAATGTCTTTTCTAGAGACCAGCAAGTGGTGTAGTGGTTAAGGCGCCGGACTCTCACATGGTAGACCATGGTTCAAGTCCCAGATTCAGTGGCTTGAAACTCACATTAGGCATGTGTGTGTGTGCCCAGAATTCTGAGAGGAGAACAGAGAAGGGATTACAGCTTGGCCACCCTTTTGGGGGGTGATTTCTCTCTCTCTGTCCTTCAGGAAGTGCATGTACACTATAGCAAAAATCTCTCTCACTAAAAAAAAAAGTATTTTCTATGCCAGGCTGTCAAAAGGACTAAGTTCACAGAGACCTGCATCACGGGGACCTGCATTGTGGGGAGCTGCACCGCGGGGACCTGCACCACGGGGACTTGCATCCCGGGGACCTGCATTGTGGGGACCTGCATTGTGGGGACCTGCACCACGGGGACCTGCACCACGGAGACCTGCACCACGGAGACCTGCATCACGGGGACCTGCATCACGGGGACCTGCATCACGGGTACCTGCACCACGGAGCCCTGCACCACGGGGACCTTCATCACGGGGACCTGCGTCACGGAGGGACCTGCACCACGGGGACCTGCACCACGGGAACCTGCACCACGGAGACCTGCACCACGGAGACCTGCACCATGGAGACCTGCACCACGGAGACCTGCATCACAGAAGCCTGCATCATGGGGACCTGCACCACAGAGACCTGCATCATGGGGACCTGCATCATAGAGACCTGCATCACAGAGACCTGCACCATGGGGACCTGCATCACAGAGACCTGCATCACGGGGACCTACACCACGGGGACCTGCATCACAGAGACCTGCACCACGGAGACCTGCATCACAG
>NW_006203761.1:461728-466286 GCF_000334495.1 Tupaia belangeri chinensis
TGTCGCTCCAGGAAGTGCATGTACACTATAGCAAAAATCTCTCTCACTAAAAAAAAAAGTATTTTCTATGCCAGGCTGTCAAAAGGACTAAGTTCACAGAGACCTGCATCACGGGGACCTGCATTGTGGGGAGCTGCACCGCGGGGACCTGCACCACGGGGACTTGCATCCCGGGGACCTGCATTGTGGGGACCTGCATTGTGGGGACCTGCACCACGGGGACCTGCACCACGGGAACCTGCACCACGGAGACCTGCACCACGGAGACCTGCATCACGGGGACCTGCATCACGGGGACCTGCCTACATCATACCTGCACCACGGAGCCCTGCACCACGGGGACCTTCATCACGGGGACCTGCGTCACGGAGGGACCTGCACCACGGGGACCTGCACCACGGGAACCTGCACCACGGAGACCTGCACCACGGAGACCTACATCACAGAGACCTGCACCACGGGGACCTGCACCACGGGAACCTGCACCACGGAGACCTGCACCACGGAGACCTACATCACAGAGACCTGCACCACGGGGACCTGCACCACGGGAACCTGCACCACGGAGACCTGCACCACGGAGACCTACATCACAGAGACCTGCACCACGGGGACCTGCACCACGGGAACCTGCACCACGGAGACCTGCACCACGGAGACCTACATCACAGAGACCTGCACCACGGGGACCTGCACCACGGGAACCTGCACCACGGAGACCTGCACCACGGAGACCTACATCACAGAGACCTGCACCACGGGGACCTGCACCACGGGAACCTGCACCACGGAGACCTGCACCACGGAGACCTACATCACAGAGACCTGCACCACGGGGACCTGCACCACGGGGACCAGCATCACTGAGACCTGCACCACAGAGACCTGCATCACGGAGACCTGCATCACAGAGACCTGCATCACAGGGACCTGCATCACGGGGACCTGCATCACGGGGACCTGCATCACAGGGAGTTGAGGGCCTGTTTTGCACCTTTGCTTATCATTAGTGGTAGAGAAATATTAATCGGTGAGTTAGGGGCTGTCAGCTTGGCAGGAAAAAGGAGAGATTATGAAGTGTTTGGAGTTAGAACAAAGCCAAAGAATAAAACAAAAGCAAAAAAAAAAAAATAAAAACAAGCCAGGATAATAAAACACGGGGACCTGCATCACAGAGACCTGCATCACGGGGACCTGCATCACGGGGACCTACATCACAGAGACCTGCATCACGGAGACCTGCATCACAGGGACCTGCATCACAGAGACCTGCATCACGGGGACCTGCATCACAGAGACCTGCACCACGGAGATCTGCATCACAAGACCTACATCACGGGGACCTGCATCACGGGGACCTACATCACAGAGACCTGCATCACGGAGACCTGCATCACAGGGACCTGCATCACAGAGACCTGCATCACGGGGACCTGCATCACAGAGACCTACATCATGGGGACCTGCATCACAGAGACCTACATCACGGGGACCTGCATCATGGGGACCTGCATCACGGGGACCTTCATCAGGGGGAACCTGCATCACGGGGACCTGCACCACGGGGACCTGCATCACGGGGACCTGCATCACAGGGACCTGCATGACAGAGACCTGCATGACAGAGACCTGCATGACAGAGACCTGCATCACGGGGACTTGCATCACGGGGACCTGCATCACGGGGACCTGCATCACAGGGAGTTGAGGGCCTGTTTTGCACCTTTGCTTATCATTAGTGGTAGAGAAATATTAATCGGTGAGTTAGGGGCTGTCAGCTTGGCAGGAAAAAGGAGAGATTATGAAGTGTTTGGAGTTAGAACAAAGCCAAAGAATAAAACAAAAGCAAAAAAAAAAAAATAAAAAAAAGCCAGGATACTCAGGCCTGAGAAGAGATGCCAGCGCCTTATGCTCTCTTCCTAAAGTCTGAGCCAGCCCCAGGCAACCTGCAGGAGGGAGAAATGGCTGTCTCTGTCCAGTGTTCTCATTCCCATTGCTGGGGCTTGCACCTCCCTCCTCCACCACATCCCGCATGCCCAACCTCAGGGGGTTGGAATCTGAGCCTCAGCACTTCTGTCTGTTCTAGCCTTCTCCTTTTCTTCTTCTTCTTTCTTCTTCTTCTTCTTTTCTTCTTCTTCTTCTTCTTCTTCTTCTTCTTCTTCTTCTTCTTCTTCTTCTTCTTCTTCTTCTAATAGTTCTTTTTCCGTAGGCACATGCACTTGCCAGAGAGACAGAGAGAGGGAAAGTGAGAAATCACCCCTGCATATGCACAGGGCTGATGGCCATGGTCCAGTCCCATCTTCTCCATTCTCCCCTCAGGATCTTGGGCACACATGCACACACACCCAGCATGATTTTCAAGCCACTAGGTCTGGGATTCAAACTGCGGTCAGCCATGTGGGAGTCCAGTGCCTTAACCACCTTGCTACCAGCTGGCCCCTCCTTCTTTACTTCTAAGCGAATTTGTTCTCAGGTAATTCACAGGCTGGGAAGATGCCACAAACCAATTCAGATTAAAATATTATCGATCGATCATAGTTTATTATTGTCCTCTTTCTCCTGAGTCATTGTAATTTGTAATTAGGAAGATTTTTCCCAGAGAAATGAGTCTGTATGTAAGGTTGGGCATCAGGAAAGACGAGGCCTTTGGACACGGAGGCCGCTAGGGTGCTCGCTGTAGTACCTGGGACATGTTACCTCACGGGCATTGGCTCCTACGGGAGCTGCTGTTCTAGCGTGTGTCAGGCCGGGTCTAGACACAGGAGAATACAACAATGAGCAAAACAGACAAAAGTCTCTGTCCCAGTGGAGATGATGTTTTACAGAGGGAGACATAAGTAAAACGAATAAGCTGAGCGACAGGATGTTAGACCATGATACGAGTAATGGAAACAATTAAGGCAAGGAAGGAAGGCGGGGTCAGAGGAGGATGGCCAGAGCGGCCTCGACGAGGGGCAGAGATAAAGGAAGGCCTCGTGTCAGTACCTGCAGGGCAGCCATGAGTAAAGGCGAAGGCCCTGGGGGACTGTCCTAGTGTCCCAGAAGCAGCAGGTCCAGTGTGGCTGGAGCAGAGTGAGAGGGAGGGAGAGTGGGAGTCGAGGTCAGAGTGCCCTTGTGGAATGAGGGGTCACTGAGGGACTGAGGTGCTGAGCAGTGGAGGAAGGGGCAGAGGTCAGAGGGGGAGTGTGGTCATATCTGGAGTGACCCTGGAAAGACATCAAGGTGACTCATGCCAGGGTGGCATGGAGGAGGTGGTGAGAAGGGGTTGATTTATGGATCTGTTTTGAAGGTAGAGCCAAGTAATTACTAATGGGGTAAATTCATGATGTGAGGGGAAGAGGAGCAAAATAAGTGAATAGAAGCTTCTGGAAGGAAGAATGGGACTGACGTAAACCAGGATGGGGAGGACAGTGGCTAGAGCAGCAGTCAGGACGATGAGCTCACTCAACACTGCGGAATTCAGGCCTGGTAGATTGGAGAGTTGTGAGCTCTTGAGGGGAAAATGATGAGGAAGCAGTTGGATTGCACACATGTACGCTCAGATTCGGGGGCGATGGCTGGGCTGAAGATCTAAATTTGGTTAGATGTCTACGTCGAGAAATCCATATAGACACGAAATAGCATAGCACATAAGCCTAGGCCCCCAAACCTGATTATCCGGGCTGCGCTCCTGGAAAATAATTTATTCTTTTTTTTCTCTTCTTTTTTTTTTTTTTTTTGAGAGGTTTTTGCTATAGGGCACGTACACTCGCCAGACAGACAGAGACATAGAGACAGAAAGTGAGAAATCACCCCCCTGGGGGGATGGCCACGCTGCAATCCCTTCTCTTCTATTCTCCTCTCAGGATCTTGGGCACGCACGCACACGCGCCCGGCGTGAGTTTTAAGCCAGCGGGTCCAGGACGCAAACCGCAGTTGACTACTTGGGAGTCCAGCGACATAGCCATTATGCCAACTGCTGGTCCCAAAAATAATCTATCCTTTGAGTTTCCTCATCTGTAAAATGGAGAAAAGAAGGGGATTTGCTGTGAAGACCAACCGAGTCAATATGCTTACAATGTTAAACATTACTGCTGTTGTTTTACTACAGCGTGGTGCCCTCTGTGGTACAATTTTAAATGCTTTTCATATATCATCTTCACTGGATCCTCACAGGAAACGTACTAGGTGGATATTTTCCTGGTCACAAACAAGGCAACTAAGGCAAAGAGAGGGAACATCGCCTCCCCAAGGAGACCAGTTAGGAATGGAGCAAGGAATATTTGAGGTCAGGTGTGTTCGACCCTAAAGACTGCGCAGTTAATCGTTTTTATAAATAGACTCTGGCCTAGTGTGTGGGTCAAGACATCAGAAGATTAGAGTCGTAGTTCATATAAATAGCCAAACTAGAAACTCAATGAGTTTAACCTCAAAATAATCCTGTGAACAAAGCAGTGGGATAATTTGAAATGTCAATGTGACATTCTGTTCTGCAGCAAATTAATAAGATGTGGCTGGAGGCCCTCCTGCCATGGCTGCACAATCAGAAGCCGTCCTCTCCCTGCTCATCTCGTGCTCT
>NW_006203761.1:466297-485449 GCF_000334495.1 Tupaia belangeri chinensis
AACAGCCTTCCAATACCAGCCGAGTCCTTTTCACGCACAACGGTGACATTGCGGTGTGAAAGAAAGCGGTGCCCGATTTTCCCATTTATGTCACAAGTGTTGCTTTAAACACTGTCATGTGATGAGATGAACAGAGTAAGAACAGAGGCAGTTTTCTAGGATTAATTTGGTATTGAGAGAAACAAGTTAACGCTCCCGGCAGCTCTGCGTTGCTGCGGTCGGTGGTGGTGGTCAGCCGGGGACTGGCTAAACTGAGGGGTCTCAGTAAGTCTTTACACCATCAGGGGACCTCGGGGGCTGTCTGGAGGCTGCTCCTCGTATCTCAGGCAACTCCCTCTGAGGCCGTTTCCTCGGTTACAGAGTACGGGCTCCCCGTCTGACCATGGCTTCGAGCAGCCTCTCCAGGTGGCCTCAGTGCTGCTTCTCGTCCCATCTAGGCCCTCCTACCTCTGTCCTGTGCTATGTCGGGAACCAGCTCCTTCCTTGCTGTCTTCTGGTACTTACCTAGCAACTGGTACGTTAATCATCGAAACTCCACTTCCCATGTTGGCTAAGGAGGGAGGACAAGGCCAGGGGGGACTGTTGCTAGATTTCGTTGCTATGAGTCTTCACGAATCGTGATGAAAGGTCCCTTGACTGAGACTACAGTCTTCCAAACCTGGCGAGTGTTCCGATTTGGACAGAAGGAATCTTCCTATTCCTGCGCTCAGGGTTTGCTCTTTTCTTTTCCTGGGAGGTGAGACTGAGAGGTGGCACCTTTAGCCAGGCACATGTGCAGGACCTGGGAGATGCTCACCCTTCAGGCCCGAGACCGCGACCTCGTCTCTGTCGTTCTTTCTTTGCTTTCCGACCCACACTCACAGGCACTCCTGCCAGCTCTGCCTATGAAATGCCGCTCCTTGCTCACGACCTCACCTCCTGTCCCCGCCCAGCCTGTGCCTCACAGCCGTCTTGTAGCTCCCTCAGTGGTGTTCCTAGCTCCACACTGGTGCTCCCTGCTCACGACCTCATCTCCTGTCTCCGCCCAGCCTGTGCCTCACAGCCGTCTTGTAGCTCCCTCAGTGGTGTTCCTAGCCCCACGCGGTGCTCCTGGGGCTGTTCTCTGTGGGACGGTCAAAGTAAACTTGGAAGTCCTAGACCAGATTCTTTCACTCCTTCGTTTCAAAGCCACTGGCTTCTTACCAAGTCCTGTAAGACCTAGTCCCCGTCTGTCCCACTGCCCTCCCCCAGGTCACCCTGCTGGCTATGTCCGCTGAGCAGAATGAGTCTGTTCTCATTTCAGCCTTTGCACCTTCTGTGTCCTTCATCAAGAAAGTTCTTTGTTGTGGTCCTCCTAGCTTGGCTCCTTTCATACAACTCTTGGTTTAAAAATTGCTTTCTCAGCGGGGCCTGCCTACTCTATCTAAACGGGACCTTTCCTGCGCTCCACCATGCAGCTCACACAGGCGTTCTCGAGTGCCTGCCATGTTTAAGGCACTGTTCTAGGCAGGGGCATGGACACTCGTAAAAGTTCCAGAATGACACATGTCGGGAACCAGCGGTTAGCGTAATGGCTATGTCGCTGGACTCCCACGTAGTCGACCGCGGTTCGTGTCCCGGACCTGGTGGCTTAAAACTCACACCGGGCACGTGTGTGTGCGTGCATGCCCAAGATCCCAAGAGGAGAATGGAGGAGAAGGGATTGCGGCGTGACCATCCCCCCGGGGGGGGGGGTGATTTCTTGCTTTCTGTCTCTATGTCTCTCTCTGTCTGGCAAGTGCACGCGCCCTATAGCAAAAATCTCTCCAAAAGAAAAAAAAATGACACATGTCAAAGACAGCTTACAGAGGACATTTGGAAACACCAGTGCCCACGCCCCACTCTCTCCTCCTGATGTTAAGTCTTGCTCATTTGATGGTATGTCTCTACATGCCCTCCTTCTCTAGACACTGTTGTTCTCTGTATTTTGGCTTGTATATAAGAATTACCCAGTAATTCATATTTTGAAGTCCTGCCTCCAGAGATTGTGAACAATAGGAGTAAAAGCTCTGTTAGTTGAGATAATGATTATTAGGTCTAAGGTGGAAACTAAAAGTCTGCATTTTTTTTTTTTTAAGAGAGATCTTTGCTATAGGGCACACACGCTCACTGGAGAAACAGAGAGAACATGAAAAATCACCCCCCTAGGGGGACGGCCATGCCACGATCCCTTCTCCTCCATTCTGCCCTGGGGATTTTGAACATGCATGCACACCGGCTGGTGTGTTTCAAGCTGCTGGATCTGGGACTTGAACTGCAGTCGAGTAGGTGGGAATCCAGCAACATAACCACTGTACTGTTGGCTGGTCCCAGCGTGTGCATTTTTCAGAAGCAGCCTGGGTGAGTCTGTGGCAGGTTCATGAAATCCTTTGTAGTACATAACCTGGTGCCACAAGTCCTGACTCAGCCCGTTAGGGTCCCAAGTACCAGAAAACCTGCGATTGTAGCGTCTCTTAACTTTAGGTGACTTCATGTCCAGGTTTGCCTGGTATGGTACCGGCATAGTCCTGTTTTCCTAACATAATTATTAATAATCATCCCTTTGTCATCAAAAGTGTCACAATTCGGATGGTGAGTTACATAGTGACTCTGAATGGAACTCTTGCCTAAGAGGCTAAGAAACTTTCTTTTTAGGGATAAAAAAGTAGATTTACCTGAAAGGAATGAAAGTGAGATCTACCTGTCTGGTCTAGGGCTTTGTCCATGCAAAGTATACAAACTATCAAAACTATCTCTTATAGTCTAGGAATTCCATTGTCTTCTTCCCTCTCTTACCAGTCAGTCCTTTGACAGATTTTCCAAGAAATGCTCTGTCTAGACTTCTGCTTCCAATAGAAGCCAATAAAAGTGTGATTACTTAAATTTGATTTACATAAATTAAAATGGAATAACATAAAACATTTAGTCTCACTAGTCACATGTCCAGTGCTCTCTGGTCATGGGTGACTAGTGGCCACCATATTAGACAGTATAGAACAGCTTGTCTTTGTAGAGAGGTTGTACAGGGCAGTGGTGGTCTACACTGCATTTCTGTGGGTTTTGCCCTTTTGGATTTGCATCTGGCACTTTTCCTAGTTATGACTTGGGAAAAGTAAAAAATTAAAAATTACAGTTTTAGAAATTACTTTAAATATTATCCAGTATAACCTTTAATACAATTAATGAGTAAATATGTCAAAAGAGATTTGGTGAATCTAAGATCACTTGACAAGATTTGAAGTTAACTGCAGTGGGTGTTCAAGTTACCCTATTGCTTGCTGCCAGACTGTCCACCTGCAAAATGGGAGCAAATTGCAGCAGCTCTCCCTGAGTGACACTGACATAGCCTCTCAGTGTGTGAGGGTGCCAGCTGCAGAGCAAGTACCAACCTGGGGCCAGCAGTTGGCGTAATGGCTATGTCGCTGGACTCCCATGTAGTAGACCATGGTTCAATTCCTGGAACCGCTGGCTTAAACTCACGCCAGGCATGTGTGCGTGTATGCCCAAGATCCCAAGAGGAGTATGGAGAAGGGATTGCAGCATGGTCATCCCCCCAGGGGGTGATTTCTCGCTTTCTCTGTCTCTCTCTGTCTGGCGAGTGCAGGCGCCCTATAGCAAAAACCTCTCAAAAAAAAAAAAATACTGTGTCGTGTCGTTAAAGGGTGTGCTGGGTGTGCCAGGACATTGTGAACTCTACTGTAATTCTTTATGAATGTGATAAGGAAATGAATTTAAAAAGAAGCTCAGTCAAAATGGCCATCAGGATGGTTGGATCCAAAGATGAATTACACAAAATAGAATTTGGTTACCGTGTGAAAGGGGGTCCCCCTTCTGATGATGGTGTAAAAGGCCTAGCGCTTTGAAAGCTCTGAAGAGTCCGTAAGTGAAGAGCCCGTAAGTGAAGCCGTTTGCAGTGCCGGAGCCTATCTCACATATTCAGAGGTGCTGGCGAGCCCTGCTCTCGTCTGTTCAGTTGGCCAGGTGTCAGTGATACTCCGGCCTTCGTCCAACAAAGGGCAACAGGCTCAACGCTGCTTTCTCGTGTGGAACTCCTTCTCATGTGGGTGGTGGAGCCACCGACTGGGAGAACGGTCCATGAAAGATGAAAGATAATGAACAAAGCCCTTGTTTGGCCACTGATTTGGGCTTGCCTTCTTTTTATTGGATGTGTGACGAGAAGGGCTGGTGCAAATGTCTACAGGCAAGGAAGACTAATGAGCATGCCCCAGCTATGAACTCTAAGCACTCTCATTGCTGTCCAGGACACAAGTGTAAACGTGTTAGCATAATTTAGAGTCTAGAATGTGACAGAATTATCATGGTATAGCAAAGAGTTTAGGATTTGGTGTGAGAAATATTTGGTTAAATCTTCTAGTGATAAATACGTAACGATGGGTAAGTCATTCTTCATCTCTCAACCTCAGTCTCTTTGTCGATATGGTGGATAATATTCCTGCTCTTCTTTCCTCATAGGGTTATTGGAAGAATTACATAAGAAATGAATATAAGGGAGGGGCTGACAGATGGCATGGTGGTTAAAGGCACTGGACTCCCACATGGCCGATTGTGGTTCAAGTCCTGGACCCGGCGGCTTACTTTCTCACTTTCTCTCTCTCTCTGTCCCTCTCTGGTTAAATTAAAATAAATAAAGTTAAATAAAACAACTCTTTTTTTAAAAAGAAATGAATATAAAAACACTTCTAACTGCAATATCCTATGTAGAAACAAGTGGCATTTATTATTATTACTACTATGATTTTTAATAGTGAATATTATTTATTATTTATATCTGAAAGGACTATGAAATCCCTTTGCAATAGAGTTCTTGAGGTTATGGCATAATTTCTCAAAAATGTTATATTGTTTTTAATTGACATATAATAATTCTACATACTTATGTGGTTCAGTGTGTTTTTTTTAGTATATGAATACAATGCAAAATGATCAAATCAAGATAATTAGCATATTCATCATCTTGAATATGTATCATTACTTTGTGTTGAGAATATTTCAAATTCTCTCTTTTAGCTATTTTGATATATATGATAAATTATTGTCAGCTATAGTTACCCTACTGTGCTACAGAGCACTAAGAACTTCTTCCTCTGAGCTAAGTGTGAGTTTGTATCTGCTAACAAATGTCTCCCTACCCCTCCTTTCTCACCACCTCTCCACCTTCCGTCAACACTGTCTGAGTGAAAACATGGATAGTTTTCTTTTTGTTCATAGTTTATTTCATTAGTAGAAGATCCTCTAGTTTATCCATGTTCCCTTGAATGATAAAATTTCATTTTTTTCTTCAATCTGAAAACTGAACAACTGCATATTCTCAAATAGACTGCTATTACAAATGGAATTTCATTAAGTCCTTTCACACAGCAATTCAACTTCAGGAGCCACATGTAAAGGGCTTCCTCCTTCTCTCCCTCACTCTCTTTCTTTCTTTTTTCATTTATTTTTTATTGTAAACAACTACGTTGGTCTTACTACAAGAGGTAAGATGTTCTCTGAGATAGTTTCAATACAACTTGAAAAATACTTTCTTGACGCTTATGTTTTTCTTTTAAAATTTTTCAGATTATTTTCACATTTTGCACAAAATCCCCATCACGATGTATACATGATATATAAATGATATATTTTTTAACAGAGAACTACATATTTTTCGTACCTTACATGTTTTTCCCCTCTACCTACTCTTTACCATCCACTTCCTCCCTTAGTACTTTTGTACTATCGTAGCTTCAGATCTTTCCATTTCTGCTGTAGAGTGCAAATATCTGGTACACGTGGAGTAGGGACATACAGTGTGTATCTCTGAGAGTCAGGCTCACTTTGCTCAACATTAATTCTTTAATATAAAATATTAAAATTCATCCCTTTTGAATAAAATAATAGGGTCTTATTGTTTCTGAGTGACATTTCACAGTACACATGTGCCACAGTTTTCAACCCGGTCATAAGTTTTTGGATACTGAGGTTGATTCCATCTTTTAGCAATTGAGAATAATGCTGCAATGAACCTGGATGGGCGTGTCTTTCTGACTGTTTTCCTATCTTTTGGATAAATATAAAAGAGTGGGGTTATCAGGTTACATGTTGGTTCTATTTGTAGGTTTTTGAGGAAACTTCATATTGTTCTCCACAGAGGTTGTATTAATTCATGTTTCCACCAACAGTGTAAGAGGGTTCCCTTTCACCACAGGCTCACCAGCACTTGTCATTCTTCATTTTTTTGTCTGTAGCCATTCTAACTGGGGTTAAATGACATATCATTGCGGTTTTAATTTGCATTTCCCTCTGATAAGAGAGTTTGAACATTATTTTCAAACACATCTTGGCCATTTGTAAGTCCTCCTTGGAGAGTTGTCTGTCAATTCATTTGTCCTTTTTTTTTCTTTTCTTCTTCTTTTTCTTTTTTCTTTTTTTCCCCTTTTTTAGAGAGATGTTTGCTATAGGATGCCTGCACTCACTGGGGAGACAGAGAGAGACAGAGAGATAGAAAGTGAGAAATCACTCCCCAGGGAATCCCTTCTCCATTTTCCTTTCGGGATTCTGGGCATGTAGGCACATGTACCTGGCATTAGTTTCAAGCCTCTGGGTCTGGGACTTGAACCACAGTTGATCATGTGGGAGTCCAGCAAAGAAACCATTACACTATCTGCTGGTCCCCATTTGTCCATTTTTTAATTGTGTTATTCATTTGTTAAAAGGGTGAGTTGCTTGAGTTCCTTATGTATTCTGGAAATCAATCCTCAGTCTGAAGAATAATTTGCAAATATCTCCTCCCATGCCACAGGTTGTCCTTTCACTCTAATTGCTGTTTACTTTGCTGTGAGGAAGCTTTTTATCTTGATATAATCCCACTTTTCTATTATGGGGATTGTTGCCTGTGCTTTAGGGCCTTATTTAAGAAATGCTTTCCTATTCCAGTGTCTTCAAGAGCTTTCCCTATGTTTTCTACTAGTAGTTTTATAGTTTAAGGCTCTACATTTAAATCTTCGATGCATTTTGAGTTGATTATTGTTAGTGGTGATTTCATTATTTTTAATGGATGAATAGTATGCCATCATGCATGTAAAGGGGTTTTCAAAAAGTTCTTGGAAAATGTATATTATGACAAATTATGTGGGATTTTATTTTTTTTTGCACCAAAATAAACCATTTTTAAATGAACTTTTTGAAGTCTTCTTATATACCACATTTTCCTTCAAATATATTTTTTAATTTGTTAGAGGGCATATGTACTTACCAGAGAATAAGAGAGAGAGGAGAAAGAAAATGAGAAAGTACCCCTACTGGGATATCATTACTCCACAATCCTTTCTCCTCCATGTTTCCTTCCTTTAGGATTTTGGTCATATATGTACACATACCTGGTGTATTTTTCTTTTTCTTTCTTTTCTTTTTAACGTTTTTTGCTATAGGGTGTATGCACCTGCCAGAATGAGACAGAGAGATGAAATGAGAGAGAAAGTGAGAATTCACTCCCAGGAGGTATAGCCATGACATAGTCCATTCCTCTTCATTCTTCTTCTGGGATTTTGGGCACACACACATGCTCCTGGCATGATTTTCAAGTCACTAGGTCCATAACTTGAATCTCGATTGGCCATGTAGGAGTCCAGTGCCTTAACTACTATGCCACCTGCTGGCCCCACTTGTTTGTTTGTTTGTTTGTTTGAAGGGGTTTTTTGCTGTAGGGCACATGTACTCACCAGAAAGAGAGAGACAGAGAGACAGAAAGCCAGAAATCACCTCCTGGGGGAATGGTCATGCCTCAATCCCTTCTCCTCTATTCTCCTCTCGGGATCTTGGGCACACACGTACATGTGCCCTGCATGAGCTTAAGCCGCTGTGTCCAGGACTCGAACCGTGGTCGACAGCATGGGAGTCCAGCGACATAGCCATTATGCTAACTGGTTCCCCCACTTGGTGTGTTTTTGAAGCCTCTAGGTCCAGTATGCAAACTTTGCAGTTGGCCAGGTGGAATCCAGCTGCCTTAACCACCACTTCACTTGCTGCTCCTTCATTCATTTCTCAATGGACATAGGTTGATTCCATATCCTGGCTATTGTGAATAGAGTTGTTAAAAACATGAGAGTGCAAGTGTCTGTGATATACCGATTTCCTTCCTATGGAAATATGCCTGCTAGTGGCTTATTGGATCATAGGACGATTTTATTTTTAGGTTTTTGAAGGAAATCCATGTTTTCCATAGAGGTTGTATTCATTTACCTTCCCACCAGCAGTGAAGAGTGCTCCTTCCTCCACCTCCTCGCCAGTGCGGTCATTTTTGTCCTTTTGATCCTGTCCGTTCTAACTCCTGTGAGGTGATTATCTCTTTGTGGTTTTGGTTTGCAAATCCCTGCTGATTAGTGATGCTGAGCATTCCTCTCCCCACATTTTGTTGGTCATTTGTATGTCTTCTGAGAAATGTCTCTTCAGATCATTTGGCCATTAAAAACATCCAATCATTTTGTTTTGCTGCTGAGTTGTTTGAGTTCCCTGTACATTCTGGTTATTAATCCCTTTTTTAGATATATAGTTTGTAAATATTTTCTATCATTCTGTGGGTTTTCTCTTTACTGTGTTGATTGTTTTCTTGGCTATGCAGAGGCTTTTTAGTTTAATATAACCCTATTTGCCTGTTCTTGCTTAGTTGCCTGTGCTTCTGAGCTCTTATCTGAGAACTCTGTCTAGACCAATGTCCTGAAGCATTTCCCCAAGGTTTTCTAATAGTTTCATAGTTTGGGGTTTTGTATTTCTATTTTTTTTTTTAACTTGCCAGATGGCGTGTGCACTTTCTGGACAGTGGGAGAGGTTGAGAGAGAGAGAGAGAGAGAGAGGGAGGGAGAGAGACAGAGTATAGTTCTCATAGGATGTGATCACATGATAATTCCTTCTCCATCTCTCCCTCCTTTCGGGATTTTAAGCACATACACACATGTGCCTGACATGTTTCTCAACCATTGAAGTTAGCCATATGGGATCCAGCTACCTTGACCACCATGCCACAGGCTGACCCTGTCTTTTTCTTTTCTTAAGTTTATTTATTTACTATTTTGGCAAGAAAGAGAAAGGCAACCCAGCAGGTTCATCGCACTGTGATCTATGAACACTGTCAGCCAGCCAGGATCACGGACATGTGATCTTTTTCTTGAAGGAAATATCCTTTCCTTAATCAACTCCATCAAAAATCATTTGGTTGTTTATGCATGGATTTATTTATGGCTTCTCTGCTCTATTGATCTACGTATTTGTATTTAAGGCTCTGGCATAATCTTTTTTATCCAAGTAAGAAAAAGGAACTGCTCGTTAAGTTGAGCCCTTGGAGACCTAGGTCCTTTTCATTTTTCTCTCTTTTTTGTCTTAAATAGAGCTTAGTTTTGTTACACCTTTACTAGTGAAACAATGAATCGATACCTTTGGGAAATAAGGCATTATTTATTTTAAGGCACTCAAACAAGTTTGGCTAGGGAATCTGAGAGCTCTTTAGAACTTCAGGTGGGAGTCGAATCTTCTTCGCTGGGAAATGATCAGTGTGAAAGATCATTTTAAATAATGTCTAGAGTTTCAAGTGTAAACTACAGTGAATTTTTGCTAAATTACTTGGGTAAACTCAGGGGTTACCCTATAGGAGGAACGCTTACAAGAAGCACATAATTTTTACATTATTTTTGACTGTTCTGATTTACCTTTGACCTTGATATTTCATAGGGTGCTCCACAACACAGTGGTCTTCAGAACCGCTGCTATGTGTGGTTGCCCTGCTTGTCTTGCTGAAGCCCCCGACTGAGCTGTCTAGTAGGAACTGAAATCTAAGCCCTTTCCCTTAGAACTGTGCCTTCCCAGAGTGGGTGGTGTTTCCAGATTTACACAAAGGGCTCTTATGCAAATTGTGGAACCCAAGGTCATGCCCTCGATAAAGGGGAAATGATGCCAACCTCTTTTTTTATTTTTTTGGAGAGATTTATGCTATAGGGTGCATGCACTCACCAGAAAGACAAAGAGAGAGACAGAGAGACAGAATGCAAGAAATCAGCCCCCGGGGGGATGGCCACTCCACAATCCCTTCTCCTCCTTTCTCCTCTAGGGATCTCTGGCATGCACGCATACGTGCCTGGCATGAGTTTAAGCCATCAGGTCTGGGACTTGAACCGCTGTCAACTACATGGGAGTCTAGTGACATAGCCATTATGCTAACTGCTGGTCCCAATGCCAACCTATTTCTACTCTCCATAAATGGGTAAATCATAAAGCAAGCTCAGAAAAGGCATGTGAAAGACTATTGGTTAAATATGGTAGTTCGAACACACACGTTCTCGATCTACTTTCTCTTTAACCCCATTTAAAAATATATTTGTGTGGGGACCAGCAGTTAGCATAATGGCTATGTTGCTGGACTCCCATGTGGTAGACCGTGGTTCAAGTCTCGGACCCGGTGTCTTAAACTCACATCAGGTGCATGTGCATACGATCCCAAGAGGAGAATAGAGGATAAGGGGGTGATTTCACGCTTTCTCTCTCTCTGTCTCTCTCTCTGTCTTTCTAGCGTGCGCATGCACCCTATGGCAAAAACCTCTAAAAGAAATATATATGCATGTATATTTATGTGTTATGTACTTACTATACTCTAAGCAACACAGCTGTTTATCAGAATCCTATGAAATAATAATACTTTGTAAAAAAGTTTTTGCCATAAGGCATGTATGCTTGCCAGAGACAGAAAGAGAGAGAGAGAGAAAGAGAGAGAGAGAGAGAGAAGGAAACTGAGAAATCACCCTCCCAGGGGGATGGCCATGCCACAGTCCCTTCTTTTGTATTCTCCTCCTGGGATTTTGGGTGTGCACACACATGCACCTGGTGTGATTTTCAAGCAGCGGTTTCCAAGTCTTGAATTGCAGTCTGCCACGTGGAGTCCAGTGCCTTAACCACTATGCCATCTGCCAGCCCCTGTAAAATAATTATTAATGCTTCCTTTTAAAGGTGAAGAACAGACCTATAGAGAGGAAGTAAATTTCCTCTGGTCACATAGAAGAGAATGAGTCTGGGTCCTAACTCTAGCTGTCTGGGTCCAGAGCCTCTATTCTCTCTAGTGCATTGTTTCGCTTTATTTATATAGTTAAAAATGCATTCAGAGGACCAGCAGGTGGTGTGGAAGTTAAGGCGACTGGATCCCATGAAGCGACTGCATGGTTTGATTCCTGGACCTGGTGGCTTGAAAACCACTCTGGATATGTGTGCATGCATGCCCAGAATCCCTAGCAGGAAATGGAGAAGCAGGGATTGTGGTGTGGTCATCCCACTGGGAGGTTCTTTCTCCTTTTCCCTCTCTCTGTGCCTCTGTCTTTCTCTGGCAAGGGCAAGCACCCTACAACAAATAAACAAAAGCATTAGATCTATTTTCTCATTTGATGTTACCCACGTTCTGTTAGGCGGAATGACAGACATCAGTACCCCCACTGCTTACATGGATCCTCTGAGGGATGCGTGACTTGCCCACGGTCAGACAGCTTCTATGAATGTCTGAGTCTACTGTATACACTGACCCTGGTAGATATGGAGACTGTCAAAATACAATATAGATGGGAAATGGTGCTGATAGCATTCTGTCCTGAAAGTCTACTTGCAAATACAGCAGAGATCTTGTCCAGCCAGCACTCTGTGATGAGACATTCACCCTACATGTTTCCATGGGGCCAGAGGAGCTCCTGCACTGCCGTGAGCTGGAATGGCATTTCATATGGCTTTCTGGAAAAACAGAAGTTGGCTCAGGTGCCAAAACGCATCTGAGGGGATACAGAGACAGGTGATTAAAAACACATGCCAAGACCCCTGGAAATGCCGGTGTCAGGAATTCCAGAGTGCAGAATGAGTGTCAAAATTGCGGACAAGGGAACCAGCAGTTAGCGTAATGGCTATGTCGCTGGACTCCCACGTAGTCGACCGCGGTTCGCGTCTCGGACCCGGTGGCTTAAATCTCACGCTGGGCGCGCGTGCGTGCATGCCCAAGATCCCGAGAGGAGAATGGAGGAGAAGGGATTGCGGCGAGACCATCCCCCCTGGGGGGTGATTTCTCGCTTTCTGTCTCTATGTCTCTGTCTGTCTGGCGAGCGCACGCGCCCTATAGCAAAAACCTCTTCAAAAAAAAAAAAAAATTGCGGACAAATGTTCATTGGTCTGCTGAGAGGAAGTTACTTCCACCCAGCTGTGTAAACGACCGTACTGGAAATGTCAGGAAAACGAAATTCTTTTTCGGAGGGGGCTATTAAATAGACAGTACTAATAGTGAAGTTAGAAATGCATTAGCTTTGTTGAATGAGATGTGGTACAGCATCGCTTTTTGGCACAAGAGCGGTCTCTTACGCACATAGGGGAGAGCATTTGACAGGTTTATGAGCTTCCCCCATAAAAAGGTTATTGCCTCTTGGTTCCTATATCGTATATCACACGGTTCATAAATTGATTTACAAATCCCATAATATCAAATGTCTCCTCTGATCAGCCCTTCAGTCTTTTTAATATTTATGTGATTTCCTTTGACAGAGCTTGGTGAAGTTTTTCCTGGTGTGGAAGGCTGGGGGAGTGATGGGATACAGTGGCTCAGAGAAACCTGTGAAGACAGACTGCCGGGTTTATGGCCATCGGGCAAAGCCATTGGGTTAAACCCGACACACGCTCGTGAACGAAACCTAACGCTGTCGTGACTTTGGCCCTGGCAGGTTTGGAGAACGGCAGTGAGTGCTGGGCCCAAAACACCGCTGTGTGATATTCGGATGGCGAGGGCCTGCAAACTGGGAGCTGGTGCTCATCAAGGGCAAAAACGGAGTTTTCAACATCTTTTAGCTTGTGTCAACTCCGCGTGACCAGGCTGCTGTGTGCCCCACACGATGTGCAGACACGTGTGGGCAGTCAGGGCAGAGGCGCTCCCAGGGACATTTGATCGGAGCCTTTTTCCCCCCCAACCAGATGAGTTTTATTTGTTACATATATTTATTAAGCCACCTTACATCTTTCAGCTAGAAAAGCACAAGATTTGAATAAAGGTATTAGAAAAAGTCCAATTAACATTTTTTTTCTTTTTTTTGGGAGAGATTTTCACTATAGGGCGCATGCACTCGCCAGACAGACAGAGACAGACAGAGAGAAAGAAAGTGAGAAATCACCCCGCAGGGGGGATGGTCACGCCGCAATCCCTTCTCCTCCATTCTCCTCTTGGGATCTTGGGCACGCACGCACACGCGCCCGGCATGAGTTTTAAGCCACCGGGTCCGGGACGCAAACTGCGGTCGACTACGTGGGAGTCCAGCAACATAGCCGTTACGCTAACTGCTGGTTCCCAACATTTTTTTTTTTTTGAGAGAGATTTTTAATATAGGCCGTGTGTGCTCACCAGATGGACAGAGAGAGACAGAAAGTGAGAAGTCATCTCGCAGGGGGCCAGCCAAGCTACAACCTTCTCCACTGTCCTCTCAGGGTTTGAGGCACCCATGCACATGTGCCTTGCGTGACTTTTAAGCCACTGGGTCTGGGACTAGAACCATGGTTGACTACATGGAAGTTCAGCAATGTAACCATTATGCCGTCTGCTGATCCCACAAAGAGCCCAATTAAAATTTGCTTTTGGGGAGGGAATGCCACAATTCTACTCAATTAAGAAGAGCATTTTTATATACCAGAGTTTATTTACTTTTAATAGCCATCATGCCATGGATTCATAGGGAGTAGATTCCAGAGGCTCAGGCTCCTTTCCATTGGTTCTCACCAAGTGTGCTTCTCTGGGTGGAGCAGCTGGCGCTTCAGTTGAACCCAGGGGCCTTTCTCTTTGGTTTCTTTTTCTTTCTTTATTTATTTTTCTTTTTCTCTTCTTTCTTTCTTTCTTCCTTTCTTTCTTTCCTTTTCTGGTCATGTTCCTTCACATGTCTTATGAAGCTCTCTCTGCTCTTAGAATGATTAATATGCTCAACATGCATATTGATTCTCTCGGCAAGAGTCTTGCCCTTAACTTGCTTGTTTACAACAATGCCAACAGCATGCTGGGTAACATGGTAGACTCCTCCAGCTTTGCCATGGTAACATTTGTGGGGCATTCCTTTTTGACCAGTACCCATTCTGTTGATTTCTACAGTATCACCTTTCTTGTAGATTCCATGTACGTTTCCCAAGGAACCCCTCCATGTTTTCTAAAAGGCCTAGAGAACATGTATCATGGACCTCTCCGCTTTCCCTTTGTGTTCATCATTTTGATGAATTGCTGGAAGATGGCTAAAAGGACTTGACTTAGAGCCTTGCAAAGCCAAAGATTCGGAATTCATTTTCTGACAGGTTTCCAGTATTGTTCACATTGTTCCATGTTCACTTATTTACTCTTCTCTTTAAAAAATTTACTGGCAATTTTATAATTAGGAGGTACCCACATTACTGATTCATTGGGGGCAAATAAATGTCATTTGAGAGTGATGTGTTGACATGCAATAGTCGGTATCGTACTTGCTCACGGTTGCAGGAAATGCAGTCTTTTCTTCTGAGGATGCTTTTCTCATGATGGCACAACAACCCCAGGGTGCTAATTGAATCCAGATGGTAAGTCCAGGCTCTGTCATTCTGTCCAAAGATTTGTCCTCTACTGTGCTTGCAACAGAAGCATAGGACTTCATAAACAGAATGAGCCCCGGGAGGTCCAGACCATGGGGACTGAAGGGAGACTGCCGGGCGGCATGGTGGGGAAGAGATCAGGAGAAATGTCTGTCCTGAAGAATGCTGGTATTGATGCCCCGTGCCAACACTGGCTCAGCAGGACAGCTTCTCTAGCCAGGTTCTTCAGTTAGCACAACACATTGCCTGAAGGTGGTGAAGACATGGTTTCCAGAATACCAATTTGAAGATAGTCTGGGGTTAGACTCTTGGAAAATTCATAAGCAATGTGTTTCTTCGCACTTTTTTTTTAATCTCTGAGGGCCTATTAGATCTTTCCGGACAGTAGGTCTTGATCAGGAAAACCACTGTTTTTTTCCACCTATTCTGATGTTTGAATACCTTCGAACCTTAGAGAAAAGGGGCTGCAATGGGCCAGCCAGTGGCATGACGTGAAGGCAGCTGGATCATACATGACCGACCGCATGATCTGAGTCCCAGACTCAGCAGCTTCAGAGACATGCTGGACACGTATGTGTGTACATGCCCCAAATCCCAAGGGGAGAATGTGGCAGAAAGGATTGTGGCATGGCCAACCCCACTAGGAAGTGCTTTCTCATTCCTTTCTCTCTCTAATGAGTACATGAGTCCTATAGTGCCGGAAAAAAAAAGAAAGAAAGAAAGAAAGAAAAAGAAAAAACAAAAAGAGGCCAACATCTTAATAATTTACTTCTTAGAAGGCTTCTCTGCCCGTATGCCAATTTCCACTTCTTCCAGCTAACCTGAAGCTTTATATTGCCGAGAAAACAGGGAACAGGCTGAGGCTCTGTCTACTGAGCTGGCTCCCACTCTTCCGTCAGTATGACGGGCAGAGGGAATCTACTTCACCAGGCTCCCTCTGCATCCACTGTGCGCCAAGCGCTCTGTAGGGCCCAGGGGCTGGCCAATTAAGGTTTTACACAGCCATGCCTGTCCATTTTCTATTCTTTTTAGCATTTATTTGTTTATTTATTTATTTGCCTAATTATTTGTTGTGATTTTTCAGGCTGCGAGGTCTGGGGCTTGAACAGTGGTTGGCCAGGTGGCCATGGTGGTCATCCAGTGCCTCAACCACCATGCCGCCTGCCAGCCCCACTGTTCATTTATTATTATTTACAACTGCTCTTAGGTGACAGTAGGAGGGGAATATTTGCAATAGAGCTCATGCGACCTGCAAAGACTGAAATATTTACTATCTGGCCCTTTACGAAAAGGTTTGTGGACCCCTGTGTTAGGGAACATTCGGAAATAAAAACACACTGCTGTTGTCCTCAAGGGGGAGACAAAGTCATTCCAGTTAGAAGGGAGCTGGTAGGCTAGAGCGAGGGAGCGTTAGCTCTGGCTGAGGGGCCTGGAAAGGTTTCCCTAGGCTACATTTTACTTGGGTCTTGAGTCGAGACTCAGTTTTCAACGTGTGAGGAAAGAAGAGGGAAGGGAGAACCACATTCCAGGCAGTGGGATTAGCTTGTGCAAAAGCATGGATGAGCGTGGTGTCCTGGGGACAGTGGGGTGGCTAGAAGGTGTGGGGGCGGTAAGCCCGGCCACCAGCTGAGGGTTGTAGAGATCCGCTAGGGCTGGGGGAGACTAGGGAGCTGCGCGCAGGCCTTCGGAGGACTCTGGAGAGTGGAGGAGAACTCAGCAAAGCAGTGACCTTGCGGGTCTGTCCTTCGGGAAGATTGCAACTGCTGCAGGGGCAGGAGCAAGGCCAGAGCACTGGACGGCCCCCTCACCTGCGGCCGGGTTCTTCTTCCAAACAAGCCGCCTGCCTCTGTCCCACCGATGCCCGTGTTGCTGTGAATATTCACGTACCGGGCATGCTGGGTAGTTTGTGTACAGACCTGACCCGGACACAGATGGCAGATGAAATACTGTTCTGGGTGTGCCTGCGTGTCCAGGTGTGACTGGCCTTTGAATTGGTGCCCCGAGCCATCGGCCCTCGCAGTGTGGAAGGCATCGTCCATGCTGTTGAGGCCTTGACCAGAAGAAGGAGGTGGAGGAGGGTTCGCTGTCCGCCTGGCTGCTCACGCTGGGACCTCAGTCTCCCGCCCTAGCTCGGGCTCTCGTCATGGCTCTCTGATTCTCAGAACGACACCACTGCTTTCCTGGGTCGCTAGCTTGCAGATGGCAGATGGTGAGAGTTCTCAGTCTCCACGATCACGTGAACCAGTAAATCACAGGTGCACACACGCACACACACACGGGCTGTTTCTCTGGAAAACCCTTACTAATAACACGAGCTAATGAACCCAACTAATCAAACATTTGTTTACAAAGTATGAGCTCTGAGCACTGTTGTAGCGAGTCTTTCTACTGAAATGAAGTCACAATGAGGAAACCTTTTCCACGAGCTTTTCTTCTCCTTTCCCAAGGCATACGGTATGCATTCTTTTATGTATTTATGTGTTCATTTATGGTCAGAAAGTATAGTTGCCAGAGAGAGTGAGAGGAAGAGCACCCTGCCGGGGCGTGCTCACACCAGTTCCTTTTCCCTTCACTCCTCCTCCCCCGCAGGATTTTGGGCATGATGCTCAGCATGCTCTTTAAGATGCTGGGGTGGGGATGTGAGTTGTGGTCAGCCATGTGGGATTCGCCTCCCTTAACCACTGTGTCACAGGGCCAGACTGAGTTCTATACGCTCGTATTTTACATTTATTTTATTTGTTCTGGTGATGATTACTTACGCCTTCCTAGCACAACGGTAGGTACTCGGGTTTCCATTTGATAAATGAAAGAAGGCAGGGAACTGTCTTGGTAGACTAGAGAGCCAGAGTCAGCCATGGGGGAGTGGGGGACAATGGCAAACCTGCCTGCCTTGGGGGCCTTCTGTAACTGCTATGGCCGGGGTTTACATAAAACCTCAACCAAACCCAGCTCTGATGAGGCGGTCCTCCTGAGGGGCTGCCTTTGAGCCTGCCAGCCGGACTGCCTGGGTCCTGTCCTCGGCTTCCATTCCTGTACCTCCTCCATGACAGAACAAGCTCAGACTTCAGGAGGGATGTTGAACCCCGTGCAGTGGGGCTGACACTGATGAGCAAATACACCAGTGCCAGGTCCCAGGTGCAGCTGCGGGGCGCTGGGGCAGAGGGGGCCACCCCTGGAGTCACCTGGGGCTTTTGCTCATAGGAAAAACCTGCACCATTGTGAATCTGGGAGCCTCAGAGAGTAGAAAGAATGTGAGGGAGGACAGAGTGGTGGACCTTGCTGTAGTGGCCAGACAGCACAGGCCTTCTGAACCCTGGGCACTCAGAGCAAGAGGAGTGCTATGGGGATGGACAGAGCCATGAAGGATGGAGTACGTTTCTGTTTCATGAGACAGCTTGTTGAAAACTTAAGCAGTACTCAACCAACAGGGTGTCAACAGTATTCATTTTAATAAAGTAAGAGCTAGTGTTTACACAGGGCTTTTATCCAGGCCCAAGTAAGTGACTTACTGGAGTCTGATATGATAGTAGCTATCACAATCCCCATTTTACAGCCAAGAAGTTGAGGATATTTTTTAAAAAGACAGTATTCAGATGCAGACAACCTTGAGTATCCAGTGTTGAAAAGCTTAGGTCTGACCTAATTAACAAGGGTCGGTGAACAAATGATTTCTATGACTTAGTTGATTATAGAGCTATGGATCATGTTAAATATTTAGACATTGTAAGAGCTAGCACCAACGCTTAGTGCAATTGCTGTCACTTCAGCAGAAAGCGAGAGGGCTTGGCGTCCTCAGTTTGCTAATGGTCAGGGAAACGCAGTCTGATACCACGAATGACGTAAAGGCCAGCAGTGTAGAGGAGCTCGATTAGGTGTTCTGTACTATTGTGGCCCAGGTAGAAGCTAAATGTTAGTCAACGGCAGCTTTGCAAACAAAGATGACATCAATAATTCCTATCATTGGTGAATATTATTTTAGGAGATGAACAATTTTTGTTACAGCTTATATCACTTAATAACCAATTACATGTATTATATATATAACATAATATATAATACATATATATATATAATACATATGTTTATTTAGAGGCAATATAAGGATGGAGATATAAACTTACTTTTCTATGTAGGTTGTTAAATATTTCAAATATAATTTCTGCAGTTATTATAGTTATATAAAGAATAAATCAAATAGAGTAGTGGATATGAAAACATGCATCATAAACTGTAACATAGCCATAAATTGTAATGGAAAGGATTAATATATTATTTTATACATGTGCATATATATTTTAAAAAGCAAGAATAAATTGGTTTAGGAATATGCTCTTGATTTGGCATGGGGTGAAGTAATTATTTCTGTATAAAAAATTGATCTATGTGGTAGTTCAATTATGTGTAGAAATTTTGCTTCAATTAAGGTACAGTGACAATGGTAGGCATTTTGAAGTCCCATGGATCTAGGATTATATGCCTTAATCCTGATGACCTACACAAACTTGGGCAACTTATGAAAATTTTCTGAGCCCTAGTTTTTACTTCTTTTTTTCCTTT
>NW_006203761.1:486142-488398 GCF_000334495.1 Tupaia belangeri chinensis
AAGAGTTCCCCTTTCACCACACCCCCGCCAACACTTATCATTTTTTGTTTTTTTAATATTAGACATTTTGACTGGGGTTAGGTGGTACCTCATTGTTGTTTTTATCTGCATTTCCCTTACGATGGGGGACGTCGGACATTTTTTCATATGCCTTTTGGCCATTTGTATGTCATCTTTTTCTTTTTTTTTGGAGAGGTTTTCGCTATAGGGCGCTTGCGCTCACCAGACAGACAGAGAGAGACAGAGAGACAGAAAGCGAGAAATCATCCCCCGGGGGATGGTCAAGCCACAATCCCTTCTCCTCCATTCTCCTCTCGGGATCTTGGGCACGCACGCACACGCGCCCGGCGTGAGATTTAAGCCACCGGGTCCGAGATGCGAACCGCGGTCTACTACGTGGGAGTCCAGCGACATAGCCATTACGCTAACTGTTGGTTCCCTTGTATGTCATCTTTAGAGAGTGTTTTTTTTATCTCCTTCTCCCATCTTTTAATAGGGTTGATCATCTTTTTGCCAAACAGCTTTTTTAGTTCCTTGTGTATTCTGGTTATCAGTCCCTTATCTGATGCAAAATTTACAAAAATATTTCCCCATTCTGAGGGCTGTCGATTCACACTAATTACTGTGTCTTTGGCCATGCAGAAACTTCTTAGTCTGCACTATAGCAAAAATCTCTCTCTAAAAATAAAAAGGCAATGTATGTCAAGGAGAAAACTTAGCACAGAGAAATTAAAAAGAAGAATAAGAATAAATATTTATTTCTATCATCCTGAGAGATATTCATTATAAATTTTCTCAGTCTTTTTTTGCATAAACATACCTTTAACAGATTGTGTTATATTCACTGTTTTGTAATCTGTCCTCTCCACTGAATATACATGGACATTTCTTCCATATCATTAAATGTTATTCATAATTTTAAATGGCTATATGTTGTGTGAATATGAAAAGTTGAGGACTTTTTGACTTGCAAAACAAATCCCCGATTTCTTTTGGTTTTGCTTTTGCTTTTTTTGGTGGGTGGGTAGGAGAAGATAGGAATTGTTTTTAAGGTTTGTTTCTCCTATTTGTTTTCCCTAATGATAGTTCAGTAGTTTGAAAGATGTGACTCAATCCATACCTTATGCATGACAATGACAGGATTTAGTACATAACCCTCTCAGGGAATTCATTGCCTGCCAAGTCCTGGAGCTGGAAGATTTACTGATGCTAGAGAGTTTGCTATCGACAGGAGTCACATGAAAGACACAGAGTTACTCTCTGCAAAAAAAAACTTCCCACTCTGCACCAACCACCTCTGGTTGCCTGAAATATGCAAACCAGCAAGTGACAAATGCTTTATAGAAAGGTACAATTGCATTCAAATTGAAAATGGAGGAAGTTGATCAAAGAATAAAGAAAGAAAGGCATTAAAAATTAATCATCCCGGGGCCATAAAGTCAGCTGTAAACCCTTAGCAATAAAAAATTAAATGAAGAAGAAGTTAATGTTTTAAGCAGAGATTTAAATTTTCCAGGGGAGAACTTGATAGCTGCTCTAGATTGGGGAGCTGGCAAAATTTACAGGGGAAACCCAAGTGTCTCGTCCCACTAGAGGCTGCAGAAAGCATAAAACAGTCGTCAAATAAAACAGCATTTATATTATTTAGTATCGTTGTGCAAAACCTTGGCTGTAAAAGGAAATGGCACTTTTGACCGACTGAGAATATTGTTCTACTCTGAACAGATTAAAGTGACGAAAAATGGAGGAATGCTAAAAATACACCACTTACTGAGAGAAGCCCAGAGGAAATATTACCAAAATATTTAATAATAGGGAGGTATATTACTCCAAGTAATAATATTTCTCTATCTGTCATTCTTGTTCAAGTACCACAGACTAACCGTGTACCTGGGATTATGTGTTATTGACAGGTCGTCTCTGGGTGGCCTTAATAAATGGTTAGGCCTTTGGACCCAAAAGGAAAGTCAAATCAGACTTATTACAGTTTCTGAGCACAGCTGGCACATATTTTAGGGTTTTCCTGACTAACTCTTAAAAACCGGGCTTGCAAGGGTACAGGTGTAAGGATATCAGTGTTAAAAGAACTGGTTTTGGCAGCAAAGTGATCACAGATCTTGACTATGCCACTTAGCAGGCACTTCCTTACGATTTGTTTTCCATATCTGTGAAATGGCAATGGAAACAATAGTATTCACTCCACAGGGTGCTGGTTAAGAGGACTGAGATGTTAGGTGTAAAGAATTAGCAGGGGGG
>NW_006203761.1:488785-511432 GCF_000334495.1 Tupaia belangeri chinensis
CACAAAAAAAAAAAAAAAATAGAATTAGCATGGGGCTGGGTACACTGTAAGCCTTTAGTAAATGGTAATGTTGTGGAACGGCTTCTATATGGATGATAGTCAGGTTCTTGGTGTTTCAGACAAAGACCTGAATGAAACGGGTCAACAGCAAAAGGAAAAGGTCGTATTAAGTAAAAGTGAAAGTACAGTCCTGAGAGGTGGAGCCGGCCTGAGCAGATGCAGAGAGGGGCTCAAAGGCCCCACGAGCTGCAGTCTACAAGTTGGTTGATCACTGGCTGGGCCCCTGATTGTCCCCATCTCATTGGCTCTATCTAATGGGGGTGGGCCCACTGATTCATCTCACTGACTATATCAAACGTGGCTTAATCAGTTGGACATCTCCCACTGGAAATCTGCCTGTATTTCCTTGAGCAGGGAGTTTCCTGTTCTGAACAGTTTTCTATCTAGCCACATAGGCAGACGTTCCAACTCCCTTACCCACTTCCATTTGCTATCTTTTCCTTCCTCAGTAATTTCTTCCTCTATTCTTTTGCTTAGATAATTATACAGAAGTAGATGGGTGAGATATTACTGGAAGACAGAACCTGGAGGGCTTGTCATACTATAGCCTTGAAACTCTGGCTTACTGCTATCTTATGGTATGTAGGTAATCTGGTCACGTTCTAGAGACCTGCAAAGACTTTAGGGGTATTTTCATTAGCTATAGGTACCCCGGTGCCTTGGTCTGGAATATGATATCAACATCATCTAACTTTTTTCTTTAGCTCCTGGAAAGTTTTAGAGGGGAAATATTCACCAGGATAATCTAAGCAAGATTTCCATTATCATTAATTACTTCCCTGGTTTTGCTCACAGAAAAATATTATTAATATTTAGCAACCCTAGAAAGGAATGCTCTGGGTGTTGAGTGGAATTAACACTTACTTAGCTATTTTTTAGGGATCATTAAAATGCATGGCACTCTTATTTGTAAACTGATGCTGTCTGAGGGTAGCACCATCAATCTGCAGTTGAAGGAAGCAGCTGGAATACTGAAGGATGTGGATTTTCACATTAGTGCACTATGTGAGAATGATAGGAATAATTCTTTACAGTTTTAATGGTCCTTTTAATCCAAATGTTCTTTCCAATATTCGAATAAACTCCAATTCCTTTTCCTCTAGGAAGTTGCCCCTTGCACATTCGTGAGACTTGCCTCTGACTCCATTCTTCCCTTCGCGTTTATGACTTGCATGCCGCTATCGTTCATTTAATCTTCGCACCAGAAACCCCAGTGCCGTTCTACACACCACCTGCACGCAAGCAGTCAGCAGTCCTACCAGTTCTGGTCCCTGACGTGTGTCTCTTCCGTCACGACTGTCACTGCCGTTAGCTGAGCATGTTGGCATCTCTCCATGCGCTTTCTCAGCCTCCATATTGGTCCCCTTCTTTTCATTCTTGACACCCTTACTCAATAATGTCCAAGATATTTAGAATCTTCTTCTAAATGGTAAATTTGCTTGTGTCACTGCTTTGCTTAAAAGCCATTCGGTGGGATGGGGGTGGGGAGCAGCAGGTGGCATAGTGGTTAAGAAATTGGACTGCCACATTGTCGACCATGGTTCAAGTCTCGACTGGTGACTTGAAAAATCACATCAGGCGTGTGTGCATGTGTGCCTAGAATCCTGAGAGGAGAATGGAGGAGAAGGGATTGAAACATGGCCATACCCCCTGGGGGTGATCTCTCACTTTCTCTCTGTCTCTCTCCAGTGAGCATGCATGCCCCATGGCAAAATCCAAAAAAAACAAAACAGCAGCAACCACAAGCCACTCAGCGGGTTCGGTTTGGCTCCTATCTCTTAGGCATCCTTCCCTCTCTTCTCGCTCTCTCTTATTTGGCCTATGCTTGAATCATAGAGAATTACCTGCAGGCCTCTAGTAGGTCATCATTTTTCATACCTTCGTACTTTCGGCCTGATGATTTATCCTCAACTGAGAACTGACAGTGAGCTGTGAGGACACTTTCTAGGAGTCATTTGCTGACTTTATTCATGTCTTTCTATCCTTCCCCTTGCCACTATTCTGTGTCTCTCAAACAATGGCCTCATCCTGAGGTCCCAACCCGTGCATGATGATAGGTACCACTCTACCACAAGCACAAGAATGGGTCTGTTACTGTTTATTGCTGTGCTCACCAGAGAAAGAGAGAGACAGAGGGAGGAAAAGTGAGAAATCACCCCCCAGGACAATGGTCATGCCACAGTCTTTTCTCCTCCAGTCTCCTCTCAGGATTCTGGGCACAGGCAAACAAACACCTGGTTATGACTTTCAAGTCACCAGGTCCAGGATACAAACCATGGTTGGCCATGTAGAAGTCCAATTCCTTAACCACTACCCCACCTGCTGGCCTCCCTGGGTGAGAATTTTTACAAAGATACCAGGCCAGAGCAATAAAGCTTTTTTTCTTTCAAGTTATTTTCTTCTTTTGAGTATAAGTAGGTCAGCCTGGTTTCACAAAAGAACTTTACTTTTGTAACATGAAGAGATACTGTTGTAACAACAGCAACTGCTCCTCCTTAAGTGTTGCCCGTAGATCGATCCCTAAGCGATGTGCCTTATAAGCAGGGTATTGTTTAGTCCTCACAATAGCCCTGACACACAGGCCTCATTCTTTTCATTTAGTAGTTGACAAAGAGAGATGTGAAGAAATCAAAGGTCTTGCCCATAGTTACACAATTAGTAAGTGGAGGAACTGGGATTTGAACTTATGTGTTCAGAAGCCACTCAACCTATTCTCACGCTGTGAAAACAGTGACTTTACAGAGAAACAGGTTCAAAGAGTGATGTGGCAATAAGAAGTGAAGACTCAAGGAGGAGATGGGGACAATGTACCAACTGTAAATAGAATGATGATCTTTTAAAAACTCTATGTAGACGACGAAGAGGAGAAAACTGACTACAGAAAATTGAACTCCCAAGGCTAGCCCCCAGTGCAATGGTTAGGTCTGTGCCTAGAAAGCTGGATTCCACATTGCCAGCCACAGTTTGAATCCTCAACCTGGTGGCTTGAAAACCATGCTAGCTGCATGTGTGTGTGTGTCCCACGTCCTGATGGGATGGAGATGTGGAGGAAAAGGATCGCAGCATGATCATGCCCCAGTGGTGGATGCTTTCTCTCTTTCTTTCTATGGGGTGAGGGAAGTCACCCCCTGGGGGGATGGCCATTGTAGCAATCTCTTCTCCTGCATTCTTCTCTCAGGATTTTGGGTGTGCACACACACACACATAGACCTGACATGATTTTTAAGCCATGAGGTCTAGAACCATGTGGAATCCAGATAACCTTAACTTTCACACCACCTATTTGCCTGAACACTATTTTATCAATGTGATAGGAAGAAAACAACACCTCTGAGCATCAATCTGGTACTTATTTTAATAAAGGCACAAGTGTGCACGTGCACGCACACGCACACGAATGTAGAGATTGTTTCTGTAATGAGAGCCGTCATACTTCGAAATATACAACTTCAAGGGCTTTACGAGTTGGTGTTGCGTATCCCACATTGCTATTCCCCTGGTTTTTCAGAAGATGTTTACATTTCCTTTTAGAAAAGAAATCCTAAGTGCTAATTCAATAAATTGCCTGTAAGTAAGGCTCTGGGACCTGTTGATGTGCATTTGTTCCAGTTCTCTGAACACTCTTTACTGGTCTTGACGGACAGCCAATTCCTCACAGGCTCCATTACTTCTAACTTACGCTAATGCCTTTTCTTCCTCTTCAGGGCTGCGATAGCTTTAAGGAATGAGGTCAATATTTCAAAGGCATAATTAATTTAGCATGCCTCCTCCTTCATTAGGGAGCTCTTCTTTTGTGCCTCTATCTTTCTCTCTCAGTGTGTCTGCAAAGCCCTTCTGCATTCTCCGTAATTCCTTCTGAGAGCTCACACTCGCTAATTTTTTTTTTCTGGTTTCTGACTCTGTTCTTATTCTTCAACATTCTTCGACTTCATAGATGGCATGAATTTTCCTCACAATTTTTTTTCTCTCTTCACTGGTGATTAATTTTTCTCACTGGAACCTGTGGGTCAAATTCCCCGTTGTTGCAGCCACCTGGCCTGGTGGCATTCCCTATGGGAAGTGGCAGGCATTGAGACAGTCTGGTGGGCAGCAAGGCCTGGGATTATCAAAGGAGAAGTCAGAGGACAAGAGGGATGGGCTGCTTTGTTTATTTATTTTTCAGTTTTCTGCCATAGGGTGCGTGAGCTCACTGGAGAGAGACAGAGAGAGAGAAAGTGAGAAATCACTCCCACCGGGGAATGGCCACACTGCACCGCCTTCTCCATTCTTCTTGGGATTTGGGGCATGCACATACATACACCAGGTGTGATTTTCAAGCCACCAGGTCTGAGTGGGATGTGGGATCCATGTGGGATCCAGCGCCTTAACCTGTATGCCACCTGATGACCCTGTGACGGCCTTATTTCACTTAGCATAATGTCCTCAAATCTCGTTCACACTTCCTTCCTAAGACTGAATAGTTTTCCACTGTGTCTGTATACCTCATTTTGGTTATCTGTCCATCCACATTCAACATTTGGGTTGCTTATACCTTCTGGCTACCGTGAATATGCTATTATGAATATGGGTGTACAAATACTTCTTTAAGACACTGCTTTCAATTATTTTGAGTATATATCCATAAATGGAATTACTGGATCGGATGATAATTCTCATTTTTATTTACTGAGACATTACATAATATTTCCATACCAGCTGTATCATCTTACATTGCACACTAGTAGAATGGGACGTTCCAATTTCTCTATATCCTTGCCAACTCTTGTTATGTTGTGTTGTTTGTTTGTAGTATTCATTCTAATGGGTATGGGCTAAAACAGCTTACTTTTAAAAATTTTAGGAGAAACTAAAGTTTAGTCTGAGGTATCAATCTGCGAGCACGAAAGCTATCGCTACTACACAAGTAGCAGTTCTTGACATTAGATGGGAAAAATAGTCTTGAATCAAGGGATTCTGATACAATATGGAAGTGGTAAATTCAGGGCTTAATGTTGACAGAAGCGGCTGAGAAAAATCTGTGCAAGTCAGTTTCACTTAGTCATATTTTGGGGCTCACAGGTATATCCCCTTGCCCAGACTCTTTCGACCCTAGCAGAAATCCAGCTGGGCAGTAGAGAACTTTCGAAGGAAGGCTATCTTTGGATGCTCACCACAGATGTTGGGGGTTACTGTCATCTTCAGTTTCAAGTTAAGTATTGAAAAACCGGGTTCACTGAAAATAAATTAGGTAGGAGCTGAGTTGAGTTTCCTCAAGTAAAAAGATGCACACACACACACACACCAGTGCAGAAAGGTGGCTCACTTGAGTGTTGATTTCACTTATGAAAGGCAAAATTCAATGTTTCCCTGTTGTTGGGGTCCCCATGACCTACAGATATTCAGGATATACAGGAAAAGTGGAATAATTGAAATTTGTTCACAAAAACCATGTCCCAGTTAGAAAAGAAAGGCTGAGAGAAGGCTCACGGATATGGTGATAAGAGAAAGATCACCAGAATACACAAGGAACTCAAGTGGCTTGTCAGAATAAAAAAGGATTAACCCAATTAAAAGGTGGGAAAAGGAACTGAATAACCAACTCTCTAAGGAAGACATATGAACAGCCAGAAAGCATATGAAAAATTGCTCAACATCCTTTATCATAAGTGAGCTACAGATCAAAACCACAATGAGATACCACCTAACCCCAGAGTTGCGAAGATTTAAAAAAACAATAAATGATAAATGCAGGTGGGGGTGTGGTGAAGGGTGAACCCTACTACACTGCTGGTGGGAATGTAAATTGATCCAGCCACTGTGCAGAACAAAATGGAGGTTTCTCAAATAGAACTGCCGAATGTTCCAGCAATTCCTCTCCTGGGTATCTACACAAGGGGTAGGAGGGAGGATGCGCAGAAGGAAAAGTGCTTGCACTTCTATGTTTATTGCAGCATTATTCATGATTGCTAAGACTTGGGACCAGCCCAGATGTCCACAAACAGATGAATGGATTGAAAAAGTGTGGCATCTGTACTCTATGGAATACTGCTCAGTCCTAAAAAACAACAAGACCCTAGTATTTTATAAAAAAGTGGACCAATACAGAAGATTTACTGCTGAGTGAAGCAAGCCAGGCTATGAAAGAGAGACATTATGCATCTCCACTTAACATATACTGACTGCCTACACTCTATAGTAGAAACTGAGAGATTAGAGGACATAGAAACATCAAACACAGTTACAGATTCTGAAGACAATGTTGGAAGAGGATGGGAGAAGGGGGGGAGTGTAAGGAAAGAAATTAAGAGAAAAATAGGCAAGATATTTATGGGATACAGAAATGGGTTATTAGCTGTTGATGATAATGTGTTTTTGTGTTTTCAACTGGATTGGTATGAAACATATTCCTGTTGGAGAAATTCAACTTATAAGCAAAGTGATGTATAGTGATTAATTGTATAAAATAAAATAAAAAAAGAGAAGGATCATGCTGGATCAAAGAAAAGCTATATAGCCAATTCCTGGCTGTGCCTAAAATGCGTGCTTCAGGGTTATGCACGATTGCCTTGCCTATTAAGGAAAACTTGACCAGGGAAAAATAGATGATATAATTTCCTTTATGAGAATGATGTGTAGACATAGAGTTTTGTTGTTTTGTTGTCATTTCATTTAGCCCAACTACCCCTCAAAAGAGGCAAGAAACTAGGAGAAGCCTATTTTAGGTCAGCCAGGCATTTCTAGGTAATTTACATTTGTTAGCTCTCTTAATTAAATCCCCACAACTTGACCAGAGACGTCCTATTTCTACTTAATAGATGAGGAATTGGAGAAAGTTCTCATACATTTCTAGGAGTTCACAACTGATAATTGTTGAGAATAGGATTTGATCCAAAGGTTAACTGGTGCAACCCAAATGTCCATGAACAGATGAATAGATTGAAAAAGTGTGGCACATTTACTCTACGGAATGAAGCCAGAGTCCTTTTTAGTAAGCTGTCCTTCCTGAACTGTGATGCACTCTGGTCACATGGTCTCCTTGACCCTCCTCATGCTGATGTACTTGTTATTGTCTGTGACTCTCCTGTCTTTGCTTCGATGCCAGCATTCTCACAGAATGACTTTAGCTCACATAGAAACTATGCATATCATAGAAACAGCCTCCAAATTGTTATCTATACTCATGTCGAATACTGATTCCCTCTGCACTCTTCCCCCAAATCCTCTGAGAAATAGCCTCATAATATGCTTGAGAAAATAACTCATTACTCTGACCATAAGTCAGACATTGCCTTATTTGTTTTTATATATTGTTACCTGTTTTAATCTTCATAACCGCTGGCAATGTCAGGCGCTATCATTGTCCACACTGTGCAGATGAAGCAAGAGAGACACAGAGCTTGCAAGATTTTCTTCAGGTCCCTCTTCAAGGTGGTGGGATCAGGAACCAAGGCAGGAATGTCACCCAATGCCAAAAGTTTGAGCCTCCTGCTTCTTCCTCTGTCCAGTAAGTTTCATCACATTTTCAGACTGAATGGTTGTGTAGGTTTTCATTCACCGATCCTTTCATTTGATCCCCAGTTTATAAACAAAGCAATTGAAGATAAAAGCAGTCACATGGACAATAGATTGGAGCTTGAATCTGAATCTGGTTTAATCGTCTTCAAACATTTCAGGCTACACCAGCTAGAGAACCTTAGATCTAAAGCATATTCAATCAGTGCTTTTACTCAAGCCTTCCATTTAGCATGGGAAACCTCTGGACAGAGGCTAACTGGTAGTCTTTGGTCTAGACACCCTTTCCTCAAAGTTCCTCTCTATAGGGAAGAAAATAAAATGGAAAGCGAAATGATCGTATGTGGACAGTTTTCATTTTATGTATTGTAACTAGTGGCAACATTTAGTGGATGTTAGGGTGATCTATGTCATGCATTGTGAAAGAATTCACAGTCTCAGAGAGTAAGTGTTTAGAAAAGGTTTTTATTCACTTTCCAAGGGAGGAAAGGGGCAGAAGCAGAGAGCTGCATAGGCCCTGAAGGGCTGGGGGGAGAAGGAGCCAGGGAGTAGGGGGACGTTGAAGACTTTTTAAGGAAAGAGATTTAGAGCTGGAGGGTGGCGCAGTGGTTGAGGGGCTGGATTCCCACATGGTCGACCATGGGTCCTGGACCTGGCAGCTTGCTTTCTCACTTTCCCTTTCTCTCTGTCTCTGGTCAAATTAAAAAAAAATAATAATGATAACAAATAAAATAAAATAAATAATTCTTTTTCTTTTTTTTTTGGAGAGGAGTTTGCTACAGGGCACGTGCGCTTGCCAGAAAGACAGAGAGAGACAGAAAATGAGAAATCACCCCCCGGGAGGATGGTCACGCCACAATCCCTTCTCCTCCATTATCCTCTTGGGATCTTGGGCACGCACACACACACGCCTGGCGTGAGTTTAAGCCACTGGGTCCGGGACTCGAACCGCTGTCGACTACGTGGGAGTCCAGTGACATAGCCATTATGCCAACTGCTAGTCCCAATAATTATTTTTCTAAAAGAGAACAAACTTATAAGCATTTCTGTTTTCAAAATAAAGAAAAAAAAAGGAAAAGAGATTTGGGATGTGGCGATTAAAGTGGTCCTGCTACACCAGCGAGGTGCTCTTCACACCTGGGTTGTGCAGTTATCGCTGGAGGAGTCAGTCCTCTGGAGAAAGATCAGCTTTCTTCCCTCCTTTCAGGTAGAAATCTTCCTCTAATCCCAAGAAACCCCTACTGGGGCATATCCTCTGTCATCGGACCAGTCAGACCAGTTTGTCCCTTTGGCCTCCCTCCCTGCCCTGCTAGGCGCTGGGAATGGCCCCTGACCTTGCCTTCCCCAGGCAGAGCCCAAGATAAGAGACACATATTCAAGGGTTGATCCCTAAAAATAAGGCTAAGGGGTGTGGGGACCGTGAATCCTATTAAAATGCTTATGCCCTCTGGGAGGTACTGACTATGCCCTTCCAGGGATGCGGACAGGTTTTTGACCCAGACCTGGGTTTGAACACGACTCTTATTTATTCGGCCTCTGCAGCCCATTTGCTCATGTGTTAATGTGCCTCATAGGATTGCTGTGGGGATTGCATAAGGTAATGCTCGCAGAAGGCTCAGCACAGCTTTCCACCTGAGGAAAGGGCTCAGAACACCACAGCTATAATGAGAACCGAGTTTTACCTGAATCGGGCGGAGAGGCGTGGTGTTCTTAGAACAGGAGAAGCGGCACAGGAGAACTACGGTCTGTTAATTTCAATGACGTACGTGCAATTCGTATTCTTCAGCCATGCCTGCTTATAAGTCCACAAGGCGCTAAGAGTGCTCAGGGTCTTGCTATGTCACAGTCTTCCTGCCTCAGTCTCCTGAGTAGCTGGGACCACAGCCACACACCTTTGAACCTGGATTTTAGGGTGGGCGAAAAGCCCATCTGAGCTCAATGGTCAGGCCCATCGAGCCTGGCCTCCCGTGTGGCTTCAGCCTAATGGAGACAACAGCAACAAGTGCATGCTGCGTGGCTGGGTTCCTCTGCCTTTTTATCTTCCTCCTTTTGTTATTGTTTAGACAGACAGTTTTAGGGGCCGGCAGGTGGTATGGTGGTTAAGGGTGCTGGGCTCTCACATGACCGACCATGGTTCAAGTCCTGGACCTGGTGGCTTGCTTTCTCACTTTCTTCTCTCTCTCTCACTCTGTCCCTCTCTGGTCAAATTAAAATAAACAAACAAATAAATAAAATTATTTAAAAAAATACAGACAGTTTTAACTCAGTTCAAAAAGAAAATAAATATTGGGTTGTCAGAAAAGTTATGATATATTTTCCTATACAAAAAAAGTCATGACTTTTCTGACAATCTAATAATAATAACTAAAATTACATAAATAATTCTTAAAAAAAATAAGACCAGACTTGGGAAAGAGGGAGGGGCAGAAAAGCATTTAATTGAAATGCTAAATAAGAAGAAAAAAGATAAAGAAATATGATTTATTTCCTCTTTGCTTTTTAAAACCGTATTTTAAGAAATATTTTGATAAAAGTTCAAAACCAAAAATTTGAAAATTAGGGAAAAAGAAACCACTTACCATAATCTCACCTTTTTAACCAATTCCTTTCCATTCTTTTTTTCCCTATTTATTTTCTGAGTGAAAATAAAATGGAAGATAGACTTTTAAAAAAAGAATTACTTATTTAATTTTCTTTATCATTACTATTATTTTTAACTTGCTATAGGGCTCATGCACTCTCCAGAGAGAGACAGAGAGAGGAAAAGTGAGAAAGCAAGCTGCCAGGTCTGAGACTCGAACCACAGTCAGTCATGTGGGCGTCCAGCCATCATACCACCTGTTGGTTCCAAATATAGACAATTTCGTAGTTCTTAGTTTAATATGTTGCTACATTGAAAATAGATATACTAAAGCCATGAAAAGATATGGAGGAAACTTAAATGTAATTACTAAATGAAAGAGGCCGATCTGAAAAGATTAGGTGCAATATGACCCCAACTATATGACATTCTGGAAAAGGCAAAACTTTGTGGATCATAAAATGGTCAGTGATTGTCAGGAGTGCAGGGGGAGGAGGGATGGAGGGGTGCGGCACAGGAATATTTAGGGCAGCGAAACTATTCTACATGAAACTCTGATTTCGTCAAAATGCATAGAGTACACAGCACAAAGAATGACACCTAGTATAAGCTATGATCTTCGGTTAATAATAAGGTGTGCTGTTGGCTCATCAGCTGTCACACAAGTATTGGGTCTTCAGTAAAGTCATGACACAGCTTTGCACAGAAAACCATAGAAAAATACATCATGACTTCTCCCACCAACCTAACGCTACACGAATGCAGATGTTCTCGGTGGGAGCTGTTGTGCAAAGGCAGTACATGAGAATTTTCTGTACTTTCTGCTGAATATTTCTGTGCACCTAAAACTGCTCTAAAAGTAAAAACTATAAAAAGTAGATATGCTAGAATTTAAAATTTCGAACATCTGTTGTGCCCTTTAAAATAGTCTCTTCCGAATGTTATGCGCTTGTTTTAAAGATGCTGTTTCTGCTAAGAACATACTATAAGTCCTCTTTAAAAAACGTCTATAGAGTTTAGGTGGGTGAGTTAAATGGAGATACATTTGAAGTTATATTTGTATGATTGCTGAAAGATTAGGAGGAAACGAGACAAATTTTCTCATGTGATGCATAAATTGGATTTGAAGGTCCTCTTCAGAGAGGCAAGTATTGAACAAATGAATCTTAGAGGAAATATTTATGTAGCCTCCCAAGAGAGCTATTTGAAGAGAACAATGCTCATTGAGATGCTTGAAGTCTTGTGTGGGAGAGAAGAAATGAAAGCATCATATTTGTATCTTTTTTAAAAAAGAATTATTTATTGTGATTTTATTTATAATTATTATTACTTTTAAATTTGCTACAAGGTACATGCACTAAGAGAGAGAGAGAGAAAGGAGGCTGTCCAGTCCAGGACTTGAACATAGCTGGTCATGCGGGAGTCCAGCATCTTAACCACTATCTCCTGACCTCTCCTACACATATCTTGATTTTTTTTTTTCTTTCATGGGGCCATAAATACTAGTGACAAGGTGACTACCAAGCTACAGTGAAACATAGACCTTTAATCAAATTCTACTCTACTGCTTACCAGTTATAGACTCGTAGACAGGTCTGATTCTTGTTTGTTTCTTAAAATGGGAAGAATATGGTTAATATTACTTGTAGCATTCAAATGGGAATTAATAGAGAGAGTGTGGGTTATGTGCCTAGAATGTGTTTTCAAACATGGTAAAATTACTTCTAATTATATTCTTATTATTAAAAGAGTGTAAGATTTTAGTCTTCTCTTTTGAGGGTAGTATTCAAAACCCACTGCTACAAAACCTTGTAGCAGAAAACATGCATGTCAATAAGTTAAATTGATAAAAAGAGCGATACCTTGTAGCAGAAAACATGCATGTCAATAAGTATTACCTTACATTGGCGTATACAAAGTGTCCTCAGAAAGTTCATGAAAAATGTGCGTTATGAAAAAATTATGCATGGATATCAATTTTTTGGCACCAAAATGAACTCTTACTTTAGTTCCACTTTACCATGCACTTTTTGAAGTCCCTTCATTCATGTTATTCCCATGATCTTTTAGCCTCTTTTCTTTCCGTGTTAGTTAAGGTACGAAATGCATGCCCTACTTTAAGAAAATGTGAGCTTCTATCAGGTTATCTCTGTAACGTCACTTTCACTTACTGATGTCCTGATGCAAGGGCCTGCCTGGAAGGGAAGCTGCATTCCAGCCGGTGCATTGGGGATTGCCCACAACATGCAGCCTGTTTAGCAAAGCCGGAATCACAGCAGCCCTGGGTGTGCCCTGTGGATGCGATTTATCAGCTGCTTCCTGGTGGAGAGGAAGACTGAGAATTGCTGTGTTGGCTTAGTCCGCACGCCAGCTTGTTGTCCCTATTAGCCTTCCAAGGAAGACTTTGCTGTTACTGCAATTCCTAGGGGCAGCAGTTGGAGTCCAATTTGTTTTCCCAGAGTCTAATTTTTCCTGAACATGTATGTCTTCAAGCAAATGTTAATTCATTGAAAAGGATTGATGAAGTAGTCTACTAATTGTTGAAACCCTAGGTTGGTATTTTGAAAATAAGAAAAAATAAGCCCAAATCAAACTTGGGAGAGGGTAGAAATTAATTTTAGTAACAATATAATGCCAACCCTGTGCTTGGCTCTTACAACCAACCATCAAGCTAATTTAATTCCTCAAACCCCATTGCTCCGACAAAGTGTTGTTTAAATCAATTCATTCTTTCATTAGGCTGCCTAAGAGCGCCGGAGTGATGAGAAATTACTGGGATGGCATTCGTGTTTCAACAGGCCCTCAGTTTCACTTCATTTTCCATCCTGACATGGGACTAATGTTCTGCATTTGCATGCTAAAATAGTATTTTTAATTGTAAAAGTGGTGTTGTTAAATTACCTTCAAATGAGTTTATTTTAAACGGCTCATTAAAGTTTTTGAAATCATTCCCTGCATGATTGCATCTCTTCTCTGCTTTGATGTATTACATCTCTCACCCTATGGCGGAGTGGCCCAGGGCATCCTGTCCCGCACCTCTGCAGAGCGCTGGGTGAGGGGTGAAGGCCGGTCCGCTGTGTTCCGCCATAATGTAGGGTCGAAGCCACAGAGGTTTCAAAAGGCTTGTGTCAGCTCAGAAGATGAAAAGCAGCTCCCCCTGGATTGCTAGTTTGGTTCTGAGATTTAAATACATCTCTCAGACTGCGTGTGCGCTTTCATTTTGAACACCCCCCCCCACCACCACCACCACAAATACTCCTTTCTCCTCATTGTTTCTCTTCTGCTGACTCCTCTCAAATCATTCACCTGCACCTTCACTCTATACCGGCCCTCCAGCTTTCTTGTCTTAAACCTCATTGATCACGTTTTCAAAACTGGGTTATTTTAGAAATAAGTAGCCTGTCTTTTCCGAGATGGTCATGTGTTGTGTTTATCCTGGTGTTGGTTTCCTGTAGGTTCCGGAGAATGCAAAGTTGCAATGCACTGAGGGAGTACACTTGTGGCTCCTTGTTCGAGTTGTGAAAACCATGTGTCCCATGCAGCCCCACTGCTTCCTCCAACTGATAAACAAGTGAGGTGATTAGTTTGGTTTACACCTCTTTTGAAACATCGCATGTACCCCATAAACATATACAATTAAAAATATTTTTAAAAGATTCACATAAACGAAGCACTGAGCAAGGCTTTCCCCACTGAGTCAGGCGAGGAGGCGAGGAGGCGAGGAGGGCCAGCTATGTTACATTTTGTAGTATGTAATGTCAGCGTGTGCAGCTTACTGATCAGTGGATGGTCCTGGAAGTTTCTCTTGCCATGCTTGCCTGTCAAGTGAATCCAAACTGTACTTCATGACTCCAACCATTCAATCTATGAGGAGAAGCAGAATTTGCATTTCTATTTGGGCAGAATTCCAGCGTTTTCCCCTTAACATCTGTCACTGAAAGCGTTATCTGTCTTTCTCATGATTTTTAAAGGCAGTATATTATTATTCTACATTAACAATTTGTTTTGAAACTTTTTTTTAAGTGTTTTGCCATACAATGAATGTGCTTGCCAAAGAGAGATGGAGACAGTCAGAGAGAGAGAAAGTGAGAAATCATTCCCAGATGGGATGGCCATACCACAATCCCATTCTCCATTCTCCTCTTGGGATTTTGGGCATGCATGCACATGTGCCTGGTCTGATTTTCAAGTTGCCAGGTCTGGAGCTCGAACTGCAGTCAACCATGTGGGAGTCCAGTGTCTTCTGGGCCCTGTTTGGAAACTTTTTGAACAGTGATATGACACAGCGTTCAATGCATTTGTCAGAGCCAACCTGAAGACAAGGACTCTTTTTTTCTAAGTTAGTCACTGGTTCCTAAGCCCTACCTTTAAGTTTTGGCCTACATCAACTTTTCCTTGAATGTTCCAGCACTCAGCGCACCATGAGGCATTATGGGGCACCTAATATGTACCAGATGTTGTAATAGAAGTGTGAGGGATATAAAAACTAAAAATGGGGGGGAAATGAAAGCTAATCGCCATTTTCCACGTTGGTTACTGTGCTACATGATTTTGCAAACATCATCTCATGAGAGCCTTGCAGAGTATGATCATCTTGTTTTGTAGATAAGGAGGCTACACATTCTAACTTTAGCTCTCAAGGAATTTACAATACGATGAGAGATAAAACACTTAAAATAAAAATAATAGCAATGAGTATTTCCACATGACTATTACAGTTGTCGAAAGAGAAGGTCACTAATTTTGTTGAGCTAATTAGAAAAGCTTTGATACCATTGAGGGGTGGGAGTGGGAAATTCATTTTTTCTATAGATGTTTTTGGAGTGCCTAGCATAGTGCATTTCCAGAAACTCATAGACTGGGGGTAAGGACTGACATGCAAATAAGTTTAAAATTTGCTATAGTGTAGGCTTGGATGAAGAAGTTTGGGAGCATCAAGGACAGAGGAACTATATGACTTCGTCTGGGTTTTAAATGAAAGTGAAAATTATATGAATATGAAATGTTAGGCATAGCCAGTGAAGACTTACAACTTGTTTTGGGCAATTTTTAATGTTTTTCTTTACTTCTGGTAGTAAGCTTTTTTAAATGAATATTCCTTCTCCCTTATGTTCTTTTTTTTTGGAGAGGTTTTTCACTATAGGGCGTGTGCGCTCACCAGACAGACAGAGAAAGACATAGAGACAGAAAGCGAGAAATCATCCCCCAGGGGGGATGGTCACGCTGCAGTCCCTTCTCCTCCATTCTCCTCTTGGGATCTTGGGCACGCACGCACACGCGCCCGGCGTGAGTTTTAAGCCACCAGGTCCGGGATGCGAACCGCAGTCGACTACGTGGGAGTCCAACGACATAGCCATTACGCTAACTGCTGGTTCCCTCCCTTATGTTCTTGATTTTACTCTCACATTAGATAGGAATGATTGATTTTATTTTTCAGGATTCAGGGCAGTTGATCTGGCAAATTTCTGTATAATAATGTTATATTCAAAATTTCAAATTAATTTCCACATTAATTCTCCTGCCCCCCCCCTTTTTTTTAATGTGGATGTTTTTAGCATGGACTAAAAAGTTATAGGTTAAAATGGACTGACATTTGAGTTTTGACTTAAAATCTGTTTCCTTCCTTCCTTTCTTCCTTCCTAGTTCATCTACTCATTTCTTCCAAGAAAGGAGAAAGAGAGGCACCTCAACAGCATTCTCACACCACCGCCCACCCTCAGTGGGTCTGGACTGTGCCTTCCACGCTTAGGGAGGTCCTGAGAAACGAACCCAGCACCTTTCCTGTGGGCCCAATTTCATTACTACTGCACCATCACCCGGTCTCAGAAGCTAAATTTGTTTGTCTGTTCGGGGGTTAAAGCTTGAGATGTCTGGTTCAGATGTGTAGCACTTTAAGAGTTCCATTGCTTTATTAGAACTGAAATTGTCTACTGAAATTATTTGTTGAAATGACATAATAAATTACACCAAGGTTTTAGACAGTTCCATATTTTGTTTCTGACTGAGGAGTGTGTTGAGAAAAGTCTTATCTGTTTTCTATGATATCAAATGTTAGGAATTTTCTTTGAATATTTCCAATTTCCTTAAAGCCTTTTATACCAAATAGAAGTTTGGCCGTATGTTTTGAGAGCCTATCCATATTCACTTGCATTTTCTGAATTACGAACTACAAAATCGAAACATCTGCTCTGGATTGTCTGGTCACTTTCTCTTTGACCTTAGGTAGTCCTAAGTTTCAAGGTCTCAGTGTTTTCATTGGCAAAGTGGGGTAACACTGTTAACCCCACTTGCCACATAGAGTAGCTGTCAGGAGAAAATTAATTCATATATACTTGAAAATTCTGAAGTATTTTGCAAATATAAAATATTTTATTACATACTAATCCCTATTGACTTGTGTTGTACTTTGATTTATTCATCCTCAGGGGTACGTCTTTGAATTTGAAAATGTATCCTACTCCATTAAAAGAAACCAGAGCTCTGAGGAGAAGTGCCTGATTCTAAGACAGGACAGGAAATCTGCAGAATCAGACTGGAGCGTCTTGTGGTGCCAGAAGGTAACGAAAGTGATTGGACAAAGAAGTAAAGACACAAACAGGCACTGGGTATTGTGCAGGGGTACGAGATGGTGCTCCGGGAGCTGACCCACCTCGGAAGGGCCAGGGTTGCTTCCAGACACCTCCCTGACAACAAGGCGTGCTCACACCCATGATCGCAGGCTGGCTGGAGCTGAGGCTGGACCATGGTGTCGGGACCCGGTTGGGGAGTATCTCTCTTCTATCTCAGGAGTAAGTACAGTCACTCCTCACTTAGTGACCACGTTCCTTCCTGTGACTGGGTCATTAAGCTAATTGCTCGATAAGCGAGGAGCTTCACAGCAAGTGTCCTATGGTGTGCCACAGTGCCATAGGGTATGCAGTTTTCGATAGCTATTGTGTGACATAATGTCCTTCTAGCCATACAAAAAGCATACGTTAGGTAAGTACCAGAAAGGGACAAGATGCACAGCACAATCACGTAAACTCAGTGTCACTGTTTTTATTTATTCTGAACTATGGGTGCATAATTAAGTACAAATGTATAAACAAAGTATTCAGTCTTGTATGATGGTGAACGCTTCAAGTAGTGAGTGCTAACTGACTGTGGGAACCGAAGACTGAGAAAGTGGAGTCCTGCGAGTCACACAGATGAGAAGGGCAGCCCCCGTGCTGGAGAATGGTTTTTAAGTCCAAGCTGTCATTAAACAGGTAGGTCATTAAGTGAGGAGTGACTATAAATAAACAGCTAAACTCAACAACCCTGCAATTACAGGGGTATGTCAAAGAGACACGGGAGTCCATTGAAAGGGTTCCCAATGGCCAAAATGGAAATAATTTGACTAACAAAATAAATAAATTAAAATGTTAAAATTCAAATTAAAAATATTCTGTATAGAAGAATTCCAGATATTATGGAGGTACCCCATTAGAAAGTAGAAAATAGAGCCAACTGGTGGCATGGTGGCTAGTGGCTGGATCTCACATGGCTGACTGCACTGTTCAAGTCCCAGATGCAGCATCTCGGGAAACATGCCAGGCACATGTATGTGTGTGCCCCAAATCCCAGCAGGAGGGAGAAATGGAGAAGAAAGGATTGTGGCATGACCACCCTCCATGGGAGACGCTTTCTCACTCTCTCTCTGTCTCTCTCCAGTGAGCATTTGCACGTCTAGCAACTTACACAAAGAAGGTTGAACATAGCTCCCCTTTTTAAGTGTGTCTACAACACAGGTGTAAGAATAAAATTAGATTAGCCTGTCTTACAAAGATAAAGTCTAACCTTTGCCTCTTTTGTTTCTGTACTAAAGCAGATGCTGCTGAAGTTGTGGAAACCTGGGGTAATTTGTTAACACCTTGCAGGGAGCCCGGAGCCATTTGCAAGCTAGTCTGGCAAACTAGCCCGGACCTTTGTAATGTAAAATCCCTCCCTTCTGCTAGCCCCGGAAACCCAGATCAAATGCTCCTGCAAGCCTGACCAAATGGTCGCCATAAGATTACCCTCGAAACCCCTTATCTTGCTTCCTCCCCTCACCCCACGGACTCCTGTCTATATAACCTGAATACTCCTATGTTCGGGACTTCACTCTTAGCCATGTCTTGTATGACTGAGAGTGGAGTCCTAGCGAGCTAGCAATTAAGCCTCTTGTATTTTACATCAAGAACCGACTTTTATGGTTGATTGGGGTTGCCGTTTCAGTAACACTCCGGTAAAAACCTTTCACAGGGACTTCCAAAGAGAGCAGTGGCCCAGAGATAGAGGAGTACCTTTCAGCCAGGTAATGAAGAATAACAACGTATTGATAAGATATATCTTTAATATGACGTGAGGAGAATGTGCTTCACCACTGAGGCCTCTCTCCCAGAACACATTCACTCACTCTGAGCATGAGAAAACTGGACAAATCTCAATTTTGGAACAAGTACTAACTAGTAATCCTCAAAATGATTGAAGTCCTAAAAAACAAGGAAAGCCTGAAAAGTTGTCACAGCAATGAGGAGTCTAAGGGGAGGTGACCATGAAGTGTAATGCTTTCTATATGAGGCCCTGGAAGAGAAAAAGGACATTGGGAAAAAATGAAAGAAATCTGAAAAAAGGATGGATGATATTTAATAATAATGCATCAATATTGGTTTGATGATTTTATAAATACACCATACTGACATAAGATATTAATAATATGGAGGGTAAACTGAGTGGCATGGTGGCTATGGCAGCTTATCCCATGTCGCCAACTACGCGAGTCCTGGACCCAGCAGCTGGAAAAACATGGCTGGTGTGTGTGTGTGTGTGTGTGTGTGTGTGCTCAAAATCCCAGAAGCGAACTGGAAGAGAAGGAATTTCCGTGTGCCTGCCCTCATGGAGGGTGCTTTCTCACTTTCCCTCTCTCTCTCTTTAAGGGGTTCATGTGCCCTCTAGCAAATAGAAAACGTAGTAATAATATGGAAAACTGGGTGTGTATAGGTGTATATAGGAACTCTCTTACTGTATTTGGAATAATTCTGTAAAACTAAAATATTTTTTAAATTAAAAAAAGTAAAATCTTTTTAAAGGTTTTTGCCATAGAACGCATGCACTCTATGAGCTAGAGAGACAGAGAGAGAGAAAGTGAGAAAGCATCCCCCCACAGTGGGGGATGGCCATGCCCCAGTCCCTTCCTGTTCAATGTGCGGGTACTGGATTTCTGCTCCTTTTTATGTTGTGCACTCTGATGCTCTTGCATGAACCTTGGCTAGTAAGAGTGCATTGATGAATCTTGAATCTAGTTCCCTCTCTTTTTACCCAATAGGCAACACTGGCAAGGTACCCAGAAGAGGAAGTTGTTGAGTGGAGTGGCTACACAGCCTGGATCGCTGGCCAACTCCCATAGAATTGGTGCTCCAAGCTGAAGTATCTAGCATGAACTGATAAGATAGGCCCAGGAGATCAGGGGTCTTCCATTCCTAAAAGAGTTTAAAGCTATTCAGTTATAAAGCCAATCCACCATAGAAACTCATCAATTACTTTGATCGTTTGAGAAGCGTCTTAAGAATAAGGTGAATTGTATATTTTTTTTCATCAGTGTATTCTTGGCAGAAAAAATGTCACTAAAGTAGGACACATGATTGATATAGTCATTTAACTGAGGTGACCAAAGTAAGATGGGTCACAAAATCTCTTGAAATAGGATTTCTCGTCTTGGATTCTGAATTTGGCAGGGTCAAAAATGGATGTGGCTGATGGTAGAACTATCTTGCAAAATACAGAACCTTTCTTCAGAGGCTATTTTCTTACCGAACTTTAGCTATTGACTGGGCAAAAGAAAGTGCATAGAACTATGCCTTTGTCTCAATGACGTGCATGTGGTTGGATGGAGAGCTTGCTCTTAACTTGTCTGGAGAGAAATATTCAAATCCACTTGTACCCAACCAGGTTAATCCCTGGCTGACTTTATACAGTGACAATTCATCAGTCTGAGCTGGTTTAAGCCCAACCTTCTGCAGTATGGCCTGCATTTTAACACAGAGGAAATCAATGCCTGCCATTGATATTCCAGTCCCCAGGTCTTTGGAGAGCAATCACATTGTTCTGAGCCAAGAAACTACTCCTTGGGGCCACGTCACTGCAGACCAGGCAGAAGCAGGGTGACTTTTCATCCTTTTGATTACTCTAACAAAAAACAAACAAAAGAAGTTTTACAGGCCACCCATTTGTCTCTGAGTGGCTAATAATTATTTCTAGTTTGTATTGGCTATCTTATCTAAGAGTAGCTGCTTACATAAATTCTGCAAGTTCTCAAAGGTTCCTTGCTTCTGGGATTCCTCCTTCTGGCACTGCTCCTGGTCATTGTGGGTTGGAAGGTCTTTGGAGAGGAAAATTCCACTTCTCCTTGCTAATCCTTTCCACTATTTCCTGTGAAATGAGGGAAGGGTTCACCTCTGTTGGGAGAATCCTCAAGGACAAGCCAGGTGTAGACCAATTAAGATCAGGGTCTGTTTTCAATCCCAGAGTAAGGAGCTATAAAAGAGTTTGTGGGGATGAAGTTAGAGCATAGTGAGTCATGAAATGGGATTATAAGCACATGGACACTAAGAGGAAGATCATCTATGAAATGGGAAATAAAACAAGAGCAGCACAACAGAAAGCAAGGCTAGCTAGAAAGTGAGTATGCCCAGCAAGGCCAAGGGCTTGTGGTCTGGCCTTGCTTATCTCTCCAGCTCTGCCTCATGTCACCTTTCCCGCTGCCACACTCACTGCTTTCCAGCTGCATTGATTGTAGTAGTGTGTTGAATGGTGGTGTCCAAAACGCTGTGCTCACATCAGAGCCAATGGTCATAAAAGTGTAGTCTTACTGGGAAAAAAAACCCCCACATATCTTTACAGATGTAATTGAAGATCTCGAGATGAAATCATTTGAATTACCAAGGAGACCTTGAATCTAATGTCAAGTGTCCTTGCAAGAGACAGAAAAGAAGATACAGACGGAAAAGGAGAAGGCACAGAGAAAAGAAAGCCATCTGAAATGGGTGGCAGACTGGAGTTCATAGCCTCAAGCCGAGGAATACCAGGAAGCTCTAGAAGCAGGAAGAGGCAAGGAAATCGCTGCCCTCTAGCCTCCTGAGCTTGTTCCTGCCACACTTTGACTTAGGACTTCTAGCTATCAGAACATAAGAATAGATTTCAGCTGTTTTAAGCTGTTGCTATTATGGTAACTTGTTACAGCATCTATAGGTAGCTAATACTGACTTTTCAGGTTTTTAAGAGGCTCATGGCCCTTTCTTTCTCCAAGTTTTCTCAATACTTTGGAATTGATGTGTCTGTGGTTCCTTCTTCCCTCTTTCCATCCATTTGTTTGGCTAAGCCCTTTTCATTCTGAAGGTTTCTGCTGAGTTGACAATTAGAAAGTCTTTGTGTGACTGACTACCCCCAATCACCCTGCTGATGATGAAGCTCCTCTGTTACCTGTTCTCACAGTAACAGGGCCCTTCGGCACTTCATGTGTCCCATGTCATTTCTTCCCCGAGTCTGTATACTCTAGGAGGACAGCCCTCACTTCTGTGCTGCTCTCTCCAGGACAATTCTTGTCACAGAATGGGTTGGCGATAAATGTTTGTTAAACAGGTAAATGAAAATTTATTCTGGTTCATTCTCTGCTTAGGAATATCAAAGGGATGCATCTCATGCAAAGGTCAGTGGAAAAGATTTTTAAATTTCCTTATTCCTGACACCCAACTTAAATACCATTTCTTGATGTGCCGATTTCTATTAATATTCAAACCAAGGAGACAAGCTACTGAGGGAGCCAAAATTGGGAAACGTTGCAGATAAGAGGAGAGCAGCTGGGACTCGGAGCTCCAGTGGCTACCCATATCTTTAAATGCTTTTCAGATTTGTTTCCAAAGAACAGTAGCTTAGCAGAGGCATGCGATGCCTATCTGATGCCACGTAATGATTCATTTCTGAGCAGACAGCTTGTACTGTAAACATCAAGTGTTTTCCTTTTTGTTTCCCCCTTTTGTTTAATGAAAAGTAATTATATTTGCATTAGAGTAAGTGCTATTTTTTTCTTGTGCAGAACAATAGAGATTCCCCTGCCTGTCTCTTGTTCACCATGCCACCCTGACAGAGCACTCAGGGGCACAGCCATCTTCATGGTCCTACTGCAGGTATTGATGGAACTGTGTCCTGAGAGCCTTTGCTTGCCCTTTGCAGGAAGAAAAGGGGGCTGGTAAGAAGGGAAAGTAAAAGGAGAGACTGGGGTTACTGCAGTTAACTTGGACTAGTGAAATAAAAATAGTGTAAGAAGGCTTAAGGTTCTTGTGTTCCTGGGAGGTTCACCAAGAGCCGAATCCCTAAGAAGTCACTTAACGCAGCAGAAAAGGCATAGAACTGTTTGTGATCCCAGTCATTCATTTCTGTTCATCGTGCGGTTGTGGCCAGTGAGCCTCTAGGGTGTTCTTCAGACGCAGGAGTTCTCTCCATCCTCACATTGTCCTTAG
>NW_006203762.1:0-1237 GCF_000334495.1 Tupaia belangeri chinensis
CTCCAAGATAAATTCTGAGGGTAGCCATCAGTCAAGGGTTGGTGTACCTTTGGCAATACACCCACACAGGACCTTTGTCTCATCTGGTTTGATAATAAACTGTTACCAAATGCCAATCAGGTTTGCTCACCCATTCAAGTACTGTAAAAACAAACCATAGGTGCATGGTGTGATAAAAGAAAGTATAGATTTATTTCAAAGTGCAAAGTTAGGAGAGTGGGAAGGTCATACTGAAAAGACCTGGTCTTCCAAGGTGTTCCCCACATGCATTTTTAAAGGCAAAATTGGGAAGGGTCCCAGACAAGTGCCTAGCTCACTGATTGATTCAAGAGGATGTGATCATCTCATGGGCATACTTGATTAGCGAGAACTTAGATAACCAAATTTCTGTTCATGTATCTGAAGCCATTCAGCCTGGGATCATTTGAGCTTGCAGCCAGCCATTTCCATCCTGCAAAACATCCTATATATTGAAATAAAAACCTTATCATTCCTTTAAGTGAGTTTTAGAGGTCAAATGGGCCTTATTCATGGTCAATTTTTTTTTGAGAGGTTTTTGCTATAGTGTGCATGCCCTCTCCAGAAAGACAGAAAGAAACAGAGAGACAGAAAGTGAGAAATCATCCCCCAGGGAGGATGGCCATGCCACAATCCCTTCTCCTCCATTCTCCTCTTGGGATCTTGGGCACACAAGCACACATGCCTGGCATGAGTTGAGTTTAAGCTACCGGATCTGGGACTTGAATGGCGGTCAATTACATAGGAGTTTAGCGATATAGCCATTACATTAACTGCTAGTCTTGATGGTCAATGTTCTTTCATAATGAGAAGTCTGAAGATTTATCCCTTACTCTGGACCATTAAAATGTAAATAGACCTTGCATTCCATGAACCTTAGAAAATACATTTTACTTTTAGTTTAGCCCTTATTAATTTTCAATTTGGGGAATTCTCACTTTTTCTTTAACAGAAGGGCAAACTTAGGATCCATCCCTCTTAGGGGGTCCCTTTTCGGTTTCATTACTACTTTCTTTTTAAAAAAAAAAATTATTTAACGTTACTTATTTTAATTTGACACAAGAGGCACAGATTGAGATAAAGAGAAAGAGAAATCAGGCCGCTAGGTCCAGGACTCGAACCATGGTTGAATGGAAGTCCAGCACCCTTAAGCACCATGCCACTTGCCAGCCCCTTCATTACTACTTTCTTTATGTTTACAAAATTCTAATATATTTTT
>NW_006203762.1:4788-10183 GCF_000334495.1 Tupaia belangeri chinensis
CTCTTGGGATCTTGGGCACACAAGCACACACACCTGGCATGAGTTTAAGCTACCGGATCTGGGACTTGAATGGCGGTCAATTACATAGGAGTTTAGCGATATAGCCATTACATTAACTGCTAGTCTTGATGGTCAATGTTCTTTCATAATGAGAAGTCTGAAGATTTATCCCTTACTCTGGACCATTAAAATGTAAATAGACCTTGCATTCCATGAACCTTAGAAAATACATTTTACTTTTAGTTTAGCCCTTATTAATTTTCAATTTGGGGAATTCTCACTTTTTCTTTAACAGAAGGGCAAACTTAGGATCCATCCCTCTTAGGGGGTCCCTTTTCAGTTTCATTACTACTTTCTTTTTAAAAAAAAAAATTATTTAACGTTACTTATTTTAATTTGACACAAGAGGCACAGATTGAGATAAAGAGAAAGAGAAATCAGGCCGCTAGGTCCAGGACTCGAACCATGGTTGAATGGAAGTCCAGCACCCTTAAGCACCATGCCACTTGCCAGCCCCTTCATTACTACTTTCTTTATGTTTACAAAATTCTAATATATTTTTTCTGTAAAAAATAAGAAGCACAGGCAGGTGGCGTGGTGGTTAAGATGCTCAATATCCATATAACTAACTGCAGTTCAAGTCCTGGACCTGGTGGCTTGATAAATATGTTTGACACATGTGTACACATATCCAAAAATTCCGAGAAGAGAATGGAGAAGAAGGGATTGTGGCATAGCTACTCCCCCGGGAATGATTTTTTATTTTCTCTCACTATGTCTTTCTCTGTATCTTTTTGGTGAGTGCATGCACCCCTAACAAGTCATATAAGAGAACTGAAAAAAAAAAAAAGAAATTGTACAAATACCACAAAGAAAGAAATAATAAAAATTAGAGCAGAAATAAATGAAATAGAAAATAAATAAACAGTATGGAAAATATATGAAACCAAAAGCTGGTTCTTGGAGAAAATAAACAAAACTGACACACATTAGCTGGACTACTTAAGTGAGAAAGGAGCCATATTAATCAAATCAGCAATAAAACAGGCAATATTACAAAAGACAGAACATAAATACAACATTTGTGAATATTACAAGCAAGTATACTCCAACAAACAAGAAGTCCTGGATGAGATGGACACATTTTTGAACACATATAATTTATCAAGATTAAATCAGGAACACATAGAAAACCTGAATAGGCCCATAACAAGCAATGACATTGAATTAGTAATAAGTAGTCTCCCAACAACAACAAAAAAGTCCAGGACCTGATGGCTTCACACCTGAATTCTACAAGGTTTTTAAAGAAGAGCTAACCCCAATTCTACTCAAATATTTCTAATGATACAAAAGGAGGAAACCCTCTGAAACTTATTCTATGAAGCATCCTTCACCCACATTCCCAAAGCAGACAAGAACATTGCAAAACAAAAACAAAAACAACAACAAAAACTACAAACCAATATCTCTGAAGAATACAGAGGCAAAATTTCTCAATAAGAGATACTAACAAATAGCATCTAATGGCACATTAAAAACATTATACACCATGACTAGGTAGGCTTTATTCCAGGGATACAAGGATGGTTCAACTTATGAAAACTATAAATGTAATAAATCATATTCACAGAAGGAAAGATTAAAAGAAAAACACACAGGGAAAGAAATAAAATTATCTCTACTTGGAGATGACATGACTATATACATAGAAATTCAAAAAAATACGCAATAAATCTCTTGGAAGGGATACATGAATATGGCAAATTGGCAGGATACAAAATCAGCATACAAGAGTCCATAGCATTTTGATATATCAACTATAAATCAACTGAGATAGATTTTTAAAAAGCAATCCATTTTCAGTAGCCACAGAAAGTATAAAATATCTAGGAATAAACCTATTCGACAAAATGAAAGACCACTACAAAGAAAAATATAAAAAAAGTTAAAAAAAAAATAAAAATGTGGAAGGACTTCTAATGTTCCTGGATTTTAAGAATTAGTATAAACAGGGAACAAACAGGTGGTGTGGTAGTTAAGGGTACTAGACTCCCCCATGGTCAACCAAGGTTCAAGTCCTGAACCTGGCAGCTTCCTTTCTCACTTTCCCTTTCTCTCTCTCTCTAAATAATTAGTATAATTAAAAATAATTAGTATAATCAAAATGTCAATTCTATTCCATTAATCTAAAAACTTAATGCAATCCTTATAGGAATTCCAAAGTCATTCTTCACAGAATTAAAAAAAAATAATCATGAAACTTGCCTGGAATCATAAAAGGTCCAATATCACCAAAGCAATACTGTTCAAAAAGAATAAAGTAGAAAGCATCGTATTCCTTGACCCCAATATATATTACAAAGCTATGATAATCAAAACAGCATGGCACTGGCACAAAAACAGGCAGGTCTACCAATGGAACAGAATAGAGACACCAGAAATAACCCCCAAACATATAGCCAACTGATATATATATTTTTTTTTAAGAGAGAGATTTTTGCTATGGAGTATGTGTGCATGATGGAGAGACAAAGAGATAGAAAGTGAGAAATGATCCCCCTGCAGGGGGATGATCATGTTGTCATCCATCCTCTATTCTCCTCTTGGAATTTTCAACACACATGTCCAGAGTAAGTTTCAAGCCTATGTATCCAGGACTCAAACTGTGGTTGGCCATGTGGGAGTCCAGTGATGTGACCATTACACCATCTGCTGGTTCCATGGCCAACTGATTTTTGAGAAAGAACACCAGATAATCAATAGGGAAAAGGAAATCTCTTTAGCTAATGGTGTTGAAAAAACTGAATATCTACTTGCAGAAAAATAAAACTTGGGCCTCTATCTCTCACAATGAAAATAAATAAACTCAAAAAATATCAAAGATCTAAACATAAAACTATTAAACTACTGGTGGAAAACAGGTGAAAGTTGGAGACATCAGAGTAGGCAAAGACTTCTTAAATAAGATTGCCAAAGCACAAGCAATAATTCTGAAAATAGACAGGTGGGATTACATCAGGCTAAAAAGTAGCACAGCAAATGAAACAATAATTAGAGTGAAGAGACAACACTTGGAATGGGAGAATATATTTGCAAAATACACCTCAGATAAAAGGTTAATAACCAAAATACACAGGAAATTTAAGCACCTTACCCCACCCCCCCAAAAAAATATAATTCAATTAAAAGATGGGAAAATAAACTGAAGAGACTACTCTCCAAGGAAGACATACAAACAGCCAATAAGCATATAAATATATGTTCAGCATTACTGATTATAACAAAACAAAAACAAAACAGTAATGACATACCACTTAATCCCAGTTAGAATGGCTAAGGTTAAAATAGTAAAGAATGATAAGTGTTGGCCAGGCTGTGGTGAAAAGGGAACCCACCTACACAGTTGGTGGAAATGTAAAGTAACATAGCCACTCTGGGAAACAATATAGAGGCTCCTGAAAAGCCTGCAAATAGAACTACCAGCAATCCCACTTTTGGATATCTCCCTAAAGGATAGGAATACACTCAGCCAGAAAAACACTTGCACACTGATATTTATTGCAGAATTATTTATAATTACTAAGACATGGAATCAACCCAAATGTTCAAAAAACAGATGAATGGATTGAAAAAGTGTGTCTTATGTACACTGTAGAATACCACTTAGCCATAAAAAAATGAGACCAAGGCATTTGATAGAAAACAGACAAATATGGAAAACTTAATGTTGCATGAAGCAAGCTAGACTATGAAAGAGAGGCATTGTATATATAACAAATGTCTGCACTCTATAGATTGGTAAGCATAAAAGCATGGATCCAGCAGGTGGTGTGATGGTTAAGGTGCTGGACTCTCACATAGCCAACTGCGGTTTGAGTCTTGGACCTAGTGGCTTGCTTTCTCACTCTCTAGTACAATTAACAATATTAATGAATCAAATAATTATTTCAGGAAAAAAAGCATGGAGAGCAAATGTGGGCACAAAAGACACTGTGGCTGGAGGGTGGGCAATTGGCTTTGGGTGGGAGGAAATCAGGGTGAAAAAAAACCTTTTTAAGAATTATTTATCTTATTTTATTTTATTTATCTTTTTAAAAAAGTTTTTCTACAGGACACATGTAGTCACTAGAAAGAGAGAAATATAAGAAAAGTGAGAAAGCATGGTGCCAGGTCTAGGACTTCAACTGTAGTTAACCATATGGGGGTCCAGCACCTTTAACATGATGGTACCTGCTGGCCCCAAAAGCATAACTTTTAATAAACACAAAAATGGAAAATTATTTGTTGATGATGTTTTTAGTTATATCTTTGACTGAACTATTCACACTGAAGCATTTTTTTATGCTATAAAGATGTACAGTGACTAAAGGTAATTAAAATTAAGAATAATAAAAATAAATTTAAATAAAAAATCTGAAGTTGTAACTAATGAAGTCTGAGTCTGTAAATGCTCAAGATTTGAAACCTCCAGGGGGTCCAAATGTTAGGGTGCTCTCTCTCCTTTTTAAAAATTATATCCAGATGCCCTACCCGTTCTCACAGTGAAGATCAAAGCAAATAATTTTACTTCCTCCTAGAGTAGGAGACAAGTAACCATTTTAAAACATTCCAAGGAAGTTCTCTTTGTATTAAGCCCTGCTTCAGAAAAAGAAAATGTTTTCCCCAAACAAAATTGGTTAGAATTTTACCATAGCTAAACCTCTTGGGGCAAGGGAGATACTCCATTGCACCCCTCCCCTAACCTTCCTGACTGAACTAAGGAGGGGTGAAGACGATGTCTTATGGAAGCCACAGTCAGAGGACACAGGAATTCTAAAAAAATGGCTAAATCATGTGTCAATGGATGCTGTTCATCCTTCCACATGTTACTGCCACATCTACAGGGATTCTGCTTAATAACAGCAGTGTATCTAAAAGAATTGTGTGCCTCACAAATAAATTAAGAACTTGTTAGTTGTGCATCAACAAGTTGGATGATATTGATAATGTAGACAGACTTCTAGAAACACATACTCTACTGAGACTGAGCCATGAACAAAGAGAAAATCAGCACATTCACAACTAAAAGGTAGATTGTTGCAGTAATAAGTCTTTCCAACATGACAAACCTAGTGAGCATGTGTACCCTAGAGAAGCACCCAAATGCAAAACAAATACAAAAACATCCTTCTTGTTACTCAGATGATAGATACCCTCTTTTACCTATGACAGGCCAGACAGACTCCAAATTTCCATTCAAAGAGAAGGGGGTAGGGGCACTCTGTGATTTAATATACAAACACATCTGAGTCAACTGCTAAGATTGGACGCCCTATAATATGGGACATTTCCCAGCTATCCTGCTCACTTAAGTACTCAGTGACCTCCCTCTGAAGAAACATGGCACTCTTTC
>NW_006203762.1:10196-13464 GCF_000334495.1 Tupaia belangeri chinensis
CCTGTGTATCTGAAATCCATTTTGCTTTTCAGGTTCTTGAACAACCTCACTGGTATGGGTTTCGCTGTCCTCTGGAATAATTTTTCCCCTTTATTTGGCTGAGGTGAAATGGTCTCCTGAGAGTAAAGACATAACAATTCCCTTTTTAAATTAATTAATTAATCTTTTAGATACATTCAATGACATAGTTTAGCTTACGAAGTGAACATTTCAATATGTGAACATTTCTCCCCAGTCCAGTTGATCAAAATATCTTCCACAGATAATACCACACCTCTGCATTCCATCAATGCTCTGCCTCTGTATCCCTCCTCCAAATGTCCTTTTAAACACATAACAAGTCCTTTTAAAAGAAGTTCTTATTGCTCACTGGAAAATGAGAATTAAAATACTGTGTTTGAAATGTAGTATGGTGGGCAATTAGTTCATAATGCTGTGAGTCCAGGGAAAGGAAGTCATGTTAGGGAATTCTGGGACCAATTGAAAATGTGGGGATTTATTTCTTGCACTCTGAAGAAGTAGGTTTGGGAACAGGGTCTTGGATTTTCACCCTGCTTTGCATAATTTAGAAAACTCATTCCCTGTGGTGAAAAGTGAGACTGAGGACTGCACACACTACTATTGCTCCTCCAAAAAACCATTACAGATGTGGGGATCTCCCCCATGACCCTCCACACAATCTGGGGAGATGTGGGGCTGCAGGTGCAGGGCTATCCAGAGAGGGCTCAGGGTGGGCAAAAATTTCCACACAGGAGCATATCAGTACAACTGGAGTTCACTGCCATTCAGCCTTCATCAAGGGCTATAAGGGACAAGGGCCAAGCTAGGCCAGCAACAGACTGGGGTCTGCAGACTGTGGATAGAGAGGGAAGTCCAGTTTCCACTAGCCCATCCACTCCTAGTCTCCAGAAGCCTAACATTTACATTCACCATTCCCTTGCTTTCAGATGTCATTAAATCCTCCTTGTGCTTCCTCAGTCAGTGCAGGTCACAGGGTAAAAGAGTCTAAGATAGGACAACTCTCCATAGCAGAGGACTCCCCATCAAGGTCAGAATTAGAAAAGAAGGCTCCAGGAGATTGTTGACATCACAAACTTTGCCCTGCAACACTTCTGATTAAGATTCCCATAGTTCTACCACAGTGACTCTGATTGGATGGTTCACAAAGCCTTGCCCCTGTGGCCCTGATTGGACAGTAACCTGGCCCTGCTCAGTGGTGCCTGAGTGACAGAAGAAGGATACATCTAAATGACTATAGCCTGGGCTTTTCTGCTTCTGGTCTGGCATTTTCCTAACCACTGTAAGGATGTTTGACATAAAGGCTTGGCCTGAATATGTTGTGGAATGGGCTGCAAAGGACCCAAATGGCTTTTACAACAATTAGTCAGGCCCTTATTCTACTGTTCCTGCAAATGCTGTACTGTCCTGGAAATTGGCCAAGATGATTGAGGCCAGGGAGAAGGAGCTGAAAAAAGAAACAAAAATGACAAGAAAAGATTGCAAAAGCTATATGACTAAAAAAGGACTGAACAGGTTCTGCAACCAGCAGCAAATCACTTGGGAAATTATACAGCTTTGGAAGGATTCCTTATAGGTTTTTTTTTTTTTTTTTTTTTTTGATTTTATGACTGTATTAGTTAGTAAATGAAATCTGATTGATCATAAGGAAAAATCATTCTGACCACAATACTGTAGTAAATTTCAGGCTTGGATGTAGTTTGTTGGTGTCTGTTGGCATTTACTGTAAATTAGCATTAATTGTGGCACAAAGTCTATACTACTGGGTCATTGCATTAGAAGTTTGCATACTGTAATAAAAAACATCCTGTGGAGAAAAGGATAAGATGATGAGCTCCATTCAAATAATAGTTTAAAATGGAATCCTGTTCTGGACAAAGGATATTTAGCATGTAAAAGTCTGAATTGTCATCTCCAAGGTGAAAAGTATGCTTTGGTGGACCAGCAGTTAGCGTAATAGCTATGTCGCTGGACTCCTATGTAGTTGACCACAGTTCACGTCCTGGACCTGGTGGCTTAAAACTCATGCAGGGCACATATGCGTGCATGCCCAAGATCCCAAGAGGAGAATGGAGGAGAAGGGATTGCGGTGTGGCCATCCCCCCTGGGGGGTGATTTCTCACTTTCTGTCTCTCTGTCTCTCTGTCTGGTGAGCACACATGGCCTATAGCAAATAAACCTCTCCCCCCCAAAAAAAAAGTATGCTTTGGCTTAAAAGAGAAACTACATTAATCACATCTTTTATCATCATTGCTTATTTCTTGAAATAGAATCATTTCTGCTTTACTTAAAGTAAAATAATATTAATAAAAAATACTTAATATTTTCTGCATTTTTCTGATTCAAGACTTTGAGACAACTGGTAGTTAACAAGATATTCTACATTTTTAAACCTAATTTTATAAATAATTCCCTTGACTTTGTACACTACCAACTACTAGAGATAACAATTTTTGTATTGAGGAACACTGCCACTTTTTTAGAGATGACTTGTTGAGAATAGTAACACTATGATTTAAAGCTTACAGTAAAAATGCCAAATGCTGTAAGTGTCTTGGAATCAATTTATTCTTGTGCTTAGTAGAACTGTGAAATAGTTAAAATGTCTTAATCAGGTCATGTGCTGATATGAAGGCACCCCTTTTGTTTTGTGTTCTATTCTTTTATCTCATGTGGTAGTGATGTCTTACACTTTTTATCAAGTATGTTTAATGTGAAAATTAAAATTTCAGATCTCTCTTAAAGGACTCTTAGTTATACTTAATAGTGGTAAGGAAAGACTTAAATTTGGAAAAATTTTGTTGACCATAGTGGTGATTATGACAAAATGAATATGTGTTGTACTTAAAGGTAAAGAGCTAAAGAATGTGTCTTTGAGTTGTGAAACGAACTTTTTACTATTAAACATGGCTTTTATTTAAAAAAAAAGAATTTAATAGAAGGAAGGTGAAGGGCAAGGGGATCATACTTGTTCCTTGCACAATTTATATTAAATCTCCAATATATAACATAATGAGATTGATTTTAAAGTTCAGAAAAATTGTGATACATTATAAAAGTATATTAGCGTAGTAAAGGTAGAACTAATTGCTTGCCAAGGATGACTGAAAAATTTGTTTACCATAGTGGTGGTTATGACAAAATGAGTATTTGTTGTACTTAAAGGTAAAGAGCTAAAGAATGTGTCTTTGAGTTGTGAAAGTGGAACTTTTTACTATTAAACATGACTTTTATATATTAAGAAAAAAAA
>NW_006203762.1:13811-15527 GCF_000334495.1 Tupaia belangeri chinensis
TTTTCCAATCTACTTATTTTCATGCAAGAATATAAACACATGCCAACTGAGAATAACATTATTAAGCATATGAAATGTGGATACAAATTTTATCCAGAAAATAAATTGCTATTTTACACCTATATACACAGATAGATTCATATATGGTTTGTGTATATATATGCACAAACAAACTACAATCTCTTTTTTATTGGCCAGAAAACTAAAGAAAGGGAGGGTGAAGTACTGTCCTGCTTACCAGATGACTAAGTGATTGACTGCCACAAGGTATTCTTTCTCTAGCTAATTCCAGACTCACAGTCTCCCTTGGGCTGATCACATCCTGTTAAATGTCTCTGCTAATAAGTTGTTTTGAAAAGCCTCTGCTAAAGCACTTTCACTCAACCGTATTTCTTCCCCCATCTCCAGAAGACTTTCCCATTGCCAGTGTCCATTGTAAACTCTGTCAAGACCAAAAGAACTGTAAAGAAAATGCTATAAAGAGGTAGTTTATGGCTCTCAAAGTTAACATCAAAATGAGGATAGGCTCCTCTGATTCCAAAAGAGGAAGTTTCTTTATACTGGTGAAAGGGTTACAATACATATAACTGGTTATTAAAGAGTTTGCATTGAACTTAGTTTAGTGAAAATAATAAACTCTTTTTTCTTGTAACTTTTGTTTTATAGATGCTCCTTTTTATTTCAAAAGAAAAAGTAGAGTTACATTGCAGCAATATTTCATATAAGAATCAAAAGTGAAGAAAAGCAAGCATGTGAACTACCTCAGATCAGGCTGCTTCATCCACAGTTCACACTGAAAACCTGCACCCAGAAGGTGAAAGAGATTCCCAAGTTGGGAGCTAGATTCTGAGACTGAAATGTAGCACTAGAGTGAGTCTGTCCTTGGTGATGAGAGAGGAAACTGAAGGATTTAAAGTTCAGAAATTAATACATCCTGTTTCCCTTCACGCATGGAAATGGTCTCCCATTTAACACTTCTGTTTATACCAGTGGGAAACTTTTTCACAAGGAGCCCCAATGTGAGGGGAAAAAGTATAGAAAGCAAATATAGATACCAGAGACAATGTGGGAGGAGGGTGGGAGATGGCAGAGGGTAAGAGGTAGGGAATCAAAGATGGAAATATACAGAAAACAAGAAATGGAAAATTATTTGTTGATGATAACATGTATGTTGATGTGCTTGATTGAGCCAATATACAGTGTACTCTGGATGGAAAATCTCATTTTGTATGATGTAATGATGTACAGTGAATGAATGTAAATAAATAAATTTAAATTTAAATAAAACAAAACAAAACAAAATTCTGACCTGAGTAAACTGAAGTTCAGAAACCCTTCCTCCACCTGACAACCCAGATGAGTCTTTGTTTAAGTTTGTACCCAGAGATTTTCTTTACAAACTACTTTCAGTTGGTGACACAATACTGCCAAAAACAAAACACTGCAGAAAATGCTGCAAGGTGACCAACCTTGAAAGGGACAGAATCCCCAGAACATCTGCATTTAGGTTGTGGACAGAAGTCTGATTACTTTTCCTATTTTCCAAAATCTTTTCGAAAGGGACTGGGGAAGTCATGCTCACAAACATTAACAGACCATTTATTTTCCATTAACAGGATTCTTCCTATATCCTATTCCAGGCATAGTATCTTCGAGATGTATATTTCAACCAATTACAGTGTATTCTTTTGCTTATCTCTCCCCAAGACACAGAAA
>NW_006203762.1:15725-24994 GCF_000334495.1 Tupaia belangeri chinensis
GTGTGTGCCCAAAATCCTGAGAGGAGAATGGAGAAAAAGGGATTGCAGTGTGGCCATCCCCCCTGGGGGGTGATTTCTCTCTATCTCTCTGTCTCTCTCTGTCTTTCTGGTGAGCACATGCACCCTACAGAAAAAAACAACAATAACAACAACAACAACAAAAATCCTCTAAAAAAAAAGAATTGTGGAAACCATCTATAACTTACAAGCCCCACTTCCACATGTCCCGCCTTTTTGTGCCAGACCAATGGAAAATCTCTTCACTAAATTTTGTCTGTCAATCTCAAAAATGAATAAAAAGAACCCCTGTATGTGATCACCCTGAGAAAGGCATGTATGCCTCTTCTCTGGGCCTAGGTCACTCATATCTGGCTTGGAAATAAGCTAAATTAATTTTTAATTATTAATTTTTACAGTTGGTTATTTTTTCATCAACAGGGTTTTCTGCTTTCCAGAACTATGTAGTTTCTTAGTCCCATGTCTTTCTGTAAATGTCTGAGCAGTTGGAGGCCATGCATAGGGGAGGGAGCTTGCCCTTGCATAGGGGAGGGAGCTTGCCTTTGCTTTCCTACCATTTGCAGGCTCAAAACTAGTGTCAACTCAGACTTACTGGCCTCAGGCCTTTACCTCCACTATAAGGTATTTGCCTGCTTCACATCAGCACTGATGAATTGCTTCCCTAAGACCCAGATCCTCAACCCCATTGTTTGAAATAATCAGAGTCCATGCTTGCCTCCTGTGTTTACAGGTAAAGTGCAAGAGGAGAATTCCAAGATACTTTATGTGGATTTTAAAACCAGGAAATAAGGAACCAGTAATGGTGTCATGGTTATATAGCTGGACTCCCACATGATCGATCACAGTTTAAGTCCAACCCACTAACTGGAAACTTAAACTGGGCACATGTGAGTACATGTCCAAGATACTGGGAGGAGAATAGAGAAGTGATTGTGGTGTGGCCTTCCCCACAACTCAGTAAGTGATTTCTCACTTTTCTTCTCACTGACTCTCTCTATCTCCCCTGCTTCCCTGAGACCCAGATCCTCAATCCCATTGTTTGAAATCATCAGAGTCCATGCTTGCCTCCTGTGTTTACAGGTAAAGTGCAAGAGGAGAATTCCAAGATACTTTATGTAGATTTTAAAACCAGGAAATAAGGAACCAGTAATGGTGTCATGGTTATATAGCTGGACTCCCACATGATCGATCACAGTTTAAGTCCAACCCACTAACTGGAAACTTAAACTGGGCACATGTGAGTACATGTCCAAGATACTGGGAGGAGAATAGAGAAGTGATTGTGGTGTGGCCTTCCCCACAACTCAGGAAGTAATTTCTCACTTTTCTTCTCACTGACTCTCTCTATCTCCCTAGCAAGAACACATGCCCTAAGACAAAAAACCTCTAACAAAAATAAATAAACAAACAAACAAACAAACAAACAAACAAATAAATAAATAAAATTTATAAAAGAAACCCCCAAAATGGAAAAAAATTAATAATTCTTTTAAAAAAATAAATAAATGGCCAGTAGCATGGTGGTTAAGACGGCTGAATCCCACATGGTTGACTGCACAACTGAGCCCTTACCAGGTGACATGAAAGACACATAGGGCCCATGTACAGTTGTGCTCAAAATCCAAAGAGGAGAGTGGGAGGGAAGATATTGTGACATGGTCAGCCCCCTTAGGAATCCTTTTTCACTTTTTCTCTCTTGGTCTCTCTCTGGCAAGCACATGTTGTTCACAGCAAAACATTTTTTTTCTTCTTTCTTTTTGGAGAGGTTTTGTTATTGGGTACATGCACTCACCAGAAAGACAGAGAGAATAAGAGAGACAGAAAGTGAGAAATCACCTCCCAGGGAGATGGCCAGTTCCCCGGAGCATGATATCTTATTTTCTCTCTGTCTCTGTCTCTCTTTCTCTCTAGCAAGTATGTGTGCCCTAAGGCAAAAATCTTTTTAAAAATGTAACCAATATTAATTTGAGGGCTTCTCATATTTGCCTACTGTTGCATTTTAATCATTATAAAGGTACTGACTGTGATAATCTTAATAAGCTGAAATTCATGATGAAGTTTATTCTGATATGAGCTTATCTTGGCAGAACTATAATGAAAGAAAGAAACAAAATAAATATTTTCAAAAATAGTTGAGAGAAAAATTTAAACCTATGTAAGATGTCCTCACAAATATCTTTTCTCTTTTTATTTTTTAAAGATTTTTCTTCATAGAGCCATGTATTCACTGAAGCGAGACAGAGACAGTGAGAGAGAAGTGAGAAATCTCCCCACCCCCTATGGGGGTGACCACGTTGTAATGCCTTCTCTTCCATTCTCCTGGGATGTTGGGCACGTGCACACTTGAACCAGTTGGCCATATGGGAGTCCAGCACTGTGGTAGGCAGTTCCTTAGTCATGAGCAGTAGCCCTAAGAGAAAAGTGAAAGGGCATTTTGTTCAATACCCTAATTCCCACTAGGGCAATAAACTAATTAGGCGATCTAATTAAAACAACCTGGCTCACATTGGGTGTGCACAATTAAGTAATCAAATTCCTCATTCTTTACCTGTGAGAAAAGTACACAAGTGGAGGAGAGAATGCACGGATTTGAATTAAATTGAAGGACATAGGTATTATAACAGACCTCCCACCGATGAACATTCATGACTTCTAGCAATAAAAATAACAATTAACCAGTACCAAACACGGTTGCCACCTGGCAATCTGCCTGCCCAAGAGCCATTTAGGTGTACTTTCCTTTCTTTTCTATTAAATCTTCTTTTCTACTTACTTCATTTGTGGTTGTGATTTCATTTTGCACCTAGGGACAGATCTCTAATTTTAGTGATCTGGACCCAAAGAATGAAAGACTTCACAATGCAGCTCGACACTCTCCTATCCATTAAAAGTAGGACTTCTCAGGACCAGCAGTTAGCGTAATGGCTATGTCACTGGACTCCCATGTAGTCGACCACGGTTTGCATCCTGGACCTGGTGGCTTAAAACTCACGCTAGACATGTGTGTGTGCGTGCCCAAGATCCCGAGAGGAGAATGGAAGAGAAGGGATTGCAGCATGGCCATCCCCCCTGGGAGGTGGTTTCTCGCTTTCTATCTCTCTGTCTCTCTCTGTCTGTCTGCTGGTGAGCACACACACACCCTATAGCAAAAACCTCTCCAAAAAAAAAAAAGAGAAAAAAGTAGGACTTCTCTCCCCACCATAGAAAGACTCACTAACTTTGCCTTGCTGAAAAATGACTCAAAGAAGTTAAAAACTACCTTTATATAGGAGCATCTAAGGATAGCAGCAAAGGAAACTCTATGCTATTTGCTTTTATTGACATGATTTTACTCAATACTTGAAAACAAGCTGAGACCCTCTAAAAAGAGGTGAACCCTCAGTTTCCTTTTTATTTTTTTTCTTTTGAGAGTGGTTTTTCACTATAGGGCGCGTGCGCTCACCAGACAGACAGAGAGAGACAGAGAGACAGAAAGTGAGAAATCACCCCCCCAGAGGGTGATTTCTCCTCCATTCTCCTCTCGGGATATTGGGCATGCATGCACACGCGTCTGGCGTGGGTTTTAAGCCACCAGGTCCAGGACTTGAACCACGGTCGACTACGTAGAAGTCCACGACATAGCAATTATGCTAACTGCTGGTTCCCATCTGTTTCCTTTTTTTTTTTTTTCCTTCTTATAAAAGTGTAACTTCCCAAACTGAAAACTAATTAGAACTAAAAGTACCTATCCAGATTGTTTGACAAGAGAGGTCCATTTAAATATAGATGTTACATTTAAGGTTATAGCCACCTACTACACTCACTCCCTCCCTGAGGTAATTATTTGAATATATACTTTAGCTCACTGTAAACAGAACCTTCATATAGTAATAGATGAGGATCTTTCTATAGCAATGCTTATGTAAAAATGATCTGTCATTCTAATGTACTAAAGAAGCTTGTAACCCCTCGACCGTCACTGCAGGCAGACCAAAGGGTCAAAATTGCTAGGGGCATTCCTACAGACACATCTGATGGAATTCAGGAAATCTCTTGACCCCAGTTAGCAATGTTCAATCTCTGCTCTGCCTTTGTAATGTTCTTTTGCCTTCTCTGGGAAAATCTTATGGTGAGATTCTTTAGCTTATATTTCTTCCCCACATCTGCAGCTAGACTTCTCTCCTTTATAAAAGAAGATAATGGGATTTCTCCTTGAAGTGATTATCACCAAGGGATACACCTTGCCCAGTATTGTGGGAGGCTACGCACCAGTGAGTATCTCTGGTTTCTCAGAGAGCAAACAATTACACAATGACAAAGGCCATGATTGACTCCCCTTCAAAACCTCCCCTTCAAAACCATACTCTGATTGGTCACTTCCAATAGCAAATTGGTGAGCTTAGAATCCCTCAGATTTGCATATCCGGCACCTCATGATTGGTCCACAAAAGCAACCAATCGTAACCCACCTTTTACAATCCTTCATTTAACCAATCACTGCCCACGAACATGTATATAATCATGATTCCTGGCCCACAATCCCCAGAAGACTCTGAAGACCCTAAAGAGTTGTGACACCACGTTGTCTCTGGACGACCCTGAAGAGTTGTAACACTGTGTCATCTCTGTGTTGTAACACTGCGTGGTTCATCCTGTCTCTCACTCCTTCCCTGAGGAAACATGTTTGACTGTGCCCCAGGTTGGGACACGTGGCACCTGAACAGAGACCTGAGTATGAAGGATCCAGTGAGGAGCACCCGAGAAAGGATGGTAGAGAATTGTCCCAAGAAAGGACGGCAGAGAATTGTCTAGGAGGGGATGGCAGAGAATCATCCAGAGAAAGGATGGCAGAGAATCGTCCAGGAGGGATGGCAGAGAATCATCCCAAGAAAGGCCGCTGAGGAGGACGGCAGAGAATCATCCCAGTAAGTAACAAAAGTTTCTTACTCATCAGTAATAAGGGTAATAATGGTACAAGAGCTTAGTCAGCATGAACTATTCATTCAGGACTTAAAAGAAGCCCTTGCCACTCTAACCAAGGACTCTAAAATTGAAAAAGAACAGGGAGAGAATCTTATTTCCCTAGATAGTGAGGAAGAAGTTAAAAGTCCCGAAGGCAAGACAAAACCCAAACAATCCAAAAAACAAACAAACAAAAAAACAACCTTAAGGCTCTACAAGAGCCACATAAAAATGAGTCATCAACTAGTTCAGAGGAGGAAATCCTAGAGGCCGAGGCTAATGATCACCCTTCAAAAAATGGCCACCACCCTATAACACTACCACCTCAGCATTGCCTCTTATTGACCCCAAATAAAAAATAATTAATGAAATAAAACAATTAAAAGAACAAATTCAATTAGAAAAAGAACACCAGGAACTAATATCACAATTAGAGAAACTAAAAACCAGTACAGACAAAGAAATAAAACTAATTCAGGGATCACATATGACATACTTTGAGACATTCCCTGTTACAGAAACTACAGATCCCCAAGGACAGGTTTGGCGCTGTCACAGCGGGTTTGACTTTAAAATGGTAAAAGAAATTAAGGCGACAGTCACCCAATATGGAGCTTCTGCTCCGTATACCTTAGCTATAGTTGAAGCTATTGCCGAGGACTGGCTCACACCATCTGATTGGCAAACATAAGTCCGAGCTACACTTTCAGGAGGAGACTACCTGCTTTGGAAATCAGAATATGTAGAGGCTTGTAGGAAAACTTCCCGCCGCAATGCCCAGAACAATAATGGCTGGACAGCCAAAATGTTCATAGGAGCAGGAAACTATGCACACAATGACAATCAAATGCAGTATGACCCAGGGCTCTTTGCACAAATTCAAGCAGCAGGCCTGGAAAAAACTCCCTGACAAAGTAGATTTGAGCAACTCCCTTACTAACATTAGACAAGGGCCTGATGAACATTTTTCTGACTTTGCGCATCAATTAATTACCATATCAGAAAGAATATTTGGTAATGCTGATGCAAGTACAGACTTTGTAAAACAACTGGCATATAAAAATGCTAACGCTTCTTGTCAGGCAGCCATCAGACCGCACAGTAAAAAGGCAGGCCTGACAGGGTATGTATGTCTGTGTTCAGAGATTGGATCAGCATGGGTTATTCTCTCCATCTAGGCCAAGTCACTGAGGGTCTTATCTCAGACCAACCAGATTCCCCAGCTGAGGTGGTTCTTTAAAATAGATGAGGTTTAAATCTCCTTCTGGCAGAACAGGGGGGGTCTCTTGTCTTGCTTTATAGGAACGCTGTGGCTTTTATGCCAACAAGTCTGGCATCATTTGTGACAAAATACATCAACTCCAAGAATCTCTCCAACAACGTAGAAAACAACTCGCTGATGGTCTGCCTGGAACGGTCTCCTCCCTTTCCTGCTCCCCTTCCTTGGCTCATTCATTGGCCTTTTAATTTTGCTCACTGGGACCTGTTATATTTAACAGGATCATGTCATTCCTCAAACAACAAATTGACTCGCTTACTATGCGGCCTCTCCAGGTCCACTATACTAGATTGGAGATGGAAGACCAACACCCCTATACTGGTCTTGCCTGAGGCACTGAATTGGTTAGCCAAAGATGGGTAAGAGAGTTTGATGAACCCAATAACTGTTCAGTCCTTTCATCTAAGACAGGAAGCCCATCATAGCTATGGGACTCTCCAATGATGGGTAAGAATGGATGTATGGTTCCATAAACAACTCCAACCTAAGACAGGCATGATTCCCCCAGGCCTTTTCCTCATCTCTCAAATTAAAACAGAGAAGGGGGACACGTGGGAGGCTGCACACCAGCGAATATCACCAGTTTTTCAGAGAGCAAACAATTACACAATGACAAAGGCCATAATTGGTTCCCCTTCAAAACCTCACCTTCAAAACCGTACTCTGATTGGCCACTTGCCATAGCAAATCAGTGAGCTTAGAATCCCTCAGGTTGCATATCCAGCACCTCATGATTGGTCCACAAAAGCAACCAATCATAACCCACCTTTTACAATCCTTCATTTAACTAATCACTGCCTACCAACATGTATATAACCATGATCCCTGGCCCACATTCACCAGATGACCCTGAAGACCCTGAAGAGTTGTGACACTACATCGTCTCCAGACGACTCTGAAGAGTTGTAACACTGTGTCATCTCCGTGCTGCCCACAATAAATGGATGACCCTGAAGAGTTGTAACACCACGTCGTTCATCCTGTCTCTCACTCCTTCCCTCAGGAAACCTGTTTGACTGTCTCCCGGGTCAGGACACAGTATGTCTACTCCTGTGTAGATTTATGACCTGCTTCTTATTGTCTGTAACACATCAACGTATCTATGGAATGTCATGAAATAAACATATGTAGTGTCACTTACCTAGGCTCAGGCTAGGTGCTGAGTGTCCAGTGCTGCTCTGTCTCTTTCTCTCATTCTTTCCATTTCCCCTTAGACCGAGCCAAGCCCAGGCAGATGCTGACAGGAAACATCTCAGGGAGACCGATTTTTATTTTCTCCATGAGCTGCCCACTCTTCTTGTTTTGCACATTGCAATAAAGCTGTACTTTCCTTCATCACAACATGTGCCCATAGTTTGGTTTATAGCACATGAGCAAGCAAACCTGATTTGAGTTTGGTTACATACTGGCTGCTAAGAAAGCTGCAAACTCTGTGAATCTTGATTGTATTTCCCTGATTTTGAAAATTCCAGTGAGCAAACATACCCAAGGAAGGAAGTAACACTAACTAAGGTTGGAAGATAAACAATCTGATGAGGTGACATTTGAAATGAGACTGAATGCTACATTAATATAAAAATTTAGGACAGAGAAGGCCAGGATGATTGCAGATAGAAAGCATGAGGAAGCTATTTTCCCACCTAGACAATTTCACTAACAGAATTTATCTAATCCCTAAAACAGCTATTTCGAAACTGGCGTCTATTTAAGGCTGAAACTTGGAGAGAAAAAATAGGATCATAAATTGTGTTTCATTTTAGTCAATCCCAGTTCTGAACACCGTAAACAGCTGCCATCGCCAACCTACCGGCAAGGCTGGCAATTGTGCTGGCAGCTTGTGGTTGTGTGGGTAGTGGTGGTAAAAAGGAACCTTATTCTCTAAATAATGGGGATGTGTTCTCTTCTCTTACTACTGCTTCTGGTCACAAATTGGGGACAAAAAGTGTACATTTCATTGTCTCCTCCATTGTCATACAACCCACTCCCTACAGAGATTACTCCATAGCACTTAAAGACTAGAACCTGGGCCCCATAGATGGCATGGTGGTTAAGGCACTGGGTTCCCACATGGCCCACTCCACAGCTCCAGTCTGTCTGGGACTCAAGGCTTGAAAATCACACTGAGCACAAATACACACATGCTCAAAATCCTGAGAGGAGAATGGAGGAGAAGCAATGTTGTGTGGCCATTTGCCCTTGGTGGGGAGGTGATTTGTCAATTTCCCACTCTCTGTCTTTTTTCTCTCTCTCTAATGAGTCAGTCCATGCAACCTATGGCAAAAAACGAAAATAAATAAATAAATAAATAAGTAAGTAAAATAAGATAAGTATAAACTCAAAAGACCTAAAAAGTTCTTACATTTGTAACTCAGGATGATCCTAACCACAGAGACGGGCAACAACAAATGAACAACAACAAATCCTTTGGAATGGATATGTTATGATTTCAGAATTGCCCTAAGATTAGATTCAAATATCCATTCAATCACAAGTTTTTTGTTTTATTTTGTTTTTATTCTTGTTTTTTTTTAGTTTTCTATAGGGTGCATGTGTACAACAGAAAGAGACACAGAGAACACACCAAGAACTACATGCAGGACCACACCAAAGTGCCCGCTGACCCAGGTTGGGAGCTTTGGGAGGTGATGGCTATACCAGTACCAACAAAAGAAATGGCTTGTGCAATCAGAAATCCTTCCCCAGGGTCAATGGCTTTTTCTTTATTCTCCTTTCAGGACATTCACCGACACTCACTTGGTGTGATTTACAAGCCACCTGGTCTGGGCAATATGGAATCCAGCTTGCCTTAACTTCCTCACCACACACCACCTGCTGGTCCCCCAGTGTCTTTTTTTTCTGTTTTCCCCCATTTTTATTGAATTATTAAAGATCTTAATTAATGTAAATGTTTTCATAGCAAACACAGCTGATATATACATTTCCATGAACACAAGTCTAACTTTAGGCATCCTATAAAGTATCACCTAGCTGGGGCTATATATCTTAACTGCGGTCATCGAATGGATTTTTT
>NW_006203762.1:28049-29586 GCF_000334495.1 Tupaia belangeri chinensis
AACTATCTTCCTTCCATTGCAACTTTTACATCTATCTTTAGGACTGATCTGCTCTCCATGGCCTTGGCACTCCATGCATACAGACTGAATTTGCTGAACCATTCCAGGTCCTATCTGATGAATTCTTATTTGCATTCCAGTACCTCAGCAATTGGGGCAGCACTCTACTGCTCCTTTCTTACCACCTCGGCCTTCACATTTGTCACAAATCACATTCTTTTGCAGGGCCAGTTTTCTTGTTGCACCATTATATAAATCTTCTAAGGTTACTGACAGCTGATGTACAACGTTTTTACCTCTTCTTTCTCTCTGCATCCTTCCTCCTCCTCCAAAAAACATATTGAAGATGTCCATTGGGGAGCCAAAACCACCACCTGCTCCACCCTCTTTAATTGCCTGCTCTCCTCTTTTGTCATATAATTCCCTTTTCTTTGCATCAGAGAGAACTTCATATGCTTGAGAAATCTGTTTAAACTTCTCGCCTTCATTTGGATTCTTACCAGGGTGGTACTTCAAGACCAGTTTCCTGTAAGCCTTCTTCAATTCTTCCTGGGTAGCATTGGGTTTGACCCCCAAAACATCTTACTAAGTCATTTCTTTCACCATTTTCTACAGCTGGTGAGCAGGCTGAGGGTGATGTGGGGGAGCGGGAAGGTGCACGTATCTGTGCACAGCTCGGGCAGCAGCCACTCCTCAGCTTCTCACCGAGCGTTCTGGAAAGTTCCCCTGAACAGATTCTTGACACTTATCAATAAAATTAATTTCTGGTCTAATTAAATCTAACATTATCAATTTTCTGATGCCTCTGTGGCTCCTTCTAATAATGAACATACCACCAATAATGAGCATGATGAACAAACTACACTCCTGGTTTCCTTTAGACTCCACACCACTGACTTTGTAGGAAGAACTGTGGCTCTTCAGTGGGAAAAAGTCTCTTGGTTTGTTAACGGATGAGAAAGTGTTGAGCTGCGTTGTGAAATCCTTGGTTCTTTGGGTCCAGATCACTAAAATTAGAGATCTGTCCCTAGGCACAAAATGAAACCACAACCATGAATGAAGTAGGTAGAAAAAAAGATTTAATAGAAAGAAAGGAAAGGAAAGAAAGAAAGTATACCCAAAAAGGTTGTTGGGCGGGCAGATTGCCAGGTGGCAACCCCACTTGGTACTAGTCAATCACCATTTCTATCTAGTAATGGTACTAGAGGTCATGAATATTCATTAGTGGAAAGCCCTCTACACTGCCTATGTTCTTCCTTCAAACCTGAATCCACAAGTTCTTTTCCTGCACCTGCGCACTTTCCTCACAGGTAAAGAATGAGGAACTTGATCACCTAATTGTGCATGGTGCCCAATGTGAGCCAGGTTGTCCCAATTAGACTGCCCAATTAGCCTATTGCCCTAATAGGAATTGAGGCATTGACCAAAAATGCTTGCTTAGGTCTTTTTGATAAGAGAAAAATCTATGAATCATCCCTGTGTATTTCCCTCAGGCCTCAAGGAAGGAAGATGCCAAATTGCCTCACCCTCCTGGCAC
>NW_006203762.1:32662-34154 GCF_000334495.1 Tupaia belangeri chinensis
GCTTGCTTAGGTCTTTTTGATAAGAGAAAAATCTATGAATCATCCCTGTGTATTTCCCTCAGGCCTCAAGGAAGGAAGATGCCAAATTGCCTCACCCTCCTGGCACCTGGAGCTAGATGAGCCTTTTGCTTTTCTCTTAGGGCTGCCCGCTCATGGCTAACTAACTGCCTACCGCAGGTTTAACTGCAATAAAAATGAGATCCAGAATGATTCTCCTTCCCCAGGGAACAGTGTTCAAGGCCACATCTCAGCATGAACTCTCTTGAGAGTGCAGATCTCTCAGGGACCTGCTTCTTGGCCCCCAAAACACAGGCCTGGCAGCAAGGGTGACTTCCATGAAAAGCACAGCGGGCAGAGCTTCATGTTGGTAAGGACTGAGTAATCGATACAATCCTGGTCCTACAGATCAGGCTCAGAGCCCTTTGCCTGCTAGGATAGCTCTGCCAAGCCCAGCACACTACTCCAAGAACACACATGGCAGAGATGCCCAGCTACTGGTCATCTCTGGCCCTGACTGCAGCCACCTGCAACTACAGTCCTTGTTGGGGCTGCTCAACAACCAGACCTGTACTCACTCCTTGGGCACCAGGCAGCATCTGGAGAGCTTAGGCTGTTTAGACCCTGTGGAGCCTTCCTGGACCTGCAGCATGCTGCTGTCCCTGCAACCTACACCGAGTTAGCCAGGCTGGACATGCTGTTGCTGTTGGTCCCTACCTCATCCCTCACCACATCCTGCAGAGCCACACCAAGGTGCCTGCTGATCCAGACTGGAAGCTTTGGGGGATAATGGCTACCAGTAACAGCCAAAGAAATGGCCTGTGTGATCAGGATTATATATCGGTGCTGCTGACCAGTTTGTAAAGCATTCTGTCAGGAGAAAAGGCAAATCATGGTGACATCTCAACAGACTCATAGCCTGAAATTCTCCTGTGGTGGGGGCTGCTAGAAGCAGTGGCTGTTGTTTTGGTATACAATGAATTAGTCTTAGTTTTCTTATATCAGACATAGCAAACACCAATCTGACATTTACTCTGGTATGAATTTATAATGAGATATGTATATATATATTGATCTCATCTATATAAATGAGTTGAAATAATCAATTTTAGCACACAGTTTATGTATTCATTGTGAACGACCCACGTGTGTCTTTGTAATACACCAGTGTCCCATTAAATAAAAAAAGTCTGTGCTGATAGTTGGCCTAGGAAGCTATGTTAATGGGAAGGTGTGAGATTATTTACTCAGTCTGAACTCAGCATGTATGACAGGAAGACAAGTAACTTCTACAACTGTGTTACTCTCCTAGAAATGATTTGCTTCATAGGTGGCTTCATGGCTACCTCCTAGAGGGTTATTCCCTTTCTTATGAAGTTTCCAAGTTGCGGAAGGCCAGAGAATCCCCACAGCCTGCTGTGAACAGGAACCCCACTGTCATGAGCAGCAGGCCTTATGACCCTCCTCCCTGGTCACTCTGTATCCACTCCAACTT
>NW_006203762.1:34543-38805 GCF_000334495.1 Tupaia belangeri chinensis
TGGTATCAGACCCATGAAATAGTTTTGTCAGAGAGCACAGTGAACCACAAACAGTGAGGTGAGAGACAGACACATGACAAAAATCCGCATGGATCATGTCTTTGCTGATTTAAATCTCTATTTTCCTCCTTTTCTCCTCACTCTTTAGTGTTTCCCTTTTCCAACTCTACAGTTCATTTACTACTCAATAACCCACAGTTTAAAACTTGTTAAGTTTGATACAAGGTTATTAAATAGAAAAATTATATTACTGGAACTATTTAATTAGTATGGCAGTTGAACCACCATTTTACTTTTTCGTCTCAGGCTTCTTTCACCTTTTGTCAGTGGAATGAAGTAAAAGATCATTTGAAGGAAAAAAAAAATCATCAATTTAGGTGGACATGACAATGTTTTGCTCATATCTGAGAGGTTGTAAGTTTTATTATTATTTTGGAGTTTAACAAATTTTAATTTTTCTAAATGTACAGTTGGATTTTTCCAAATTTACAGTTGGTTGTGTCTGTTTATGCATCTTCACTAGCAGTCGGGGCATCTCTACCCTTGGTATTTCTGGTGTAAATTACTTGTATTCTGTGCTTTGAAACTAGTTTGATAAATCCTTTAATAAGCTCCTGAAGTGCCACTGCCCTGGCCAGGGAACCATGAATCTTCAGCCTCTCCTAGACCACAGCTCGGATTATGATCTTATAGTCAGAAACTTCCTTGCAGAATTTGTCATATGTAGCTTTGTCAAACAAGACCAGTTGTTGAGCTTGTCCTGGACTTTGCCTTTGGACCACTTCTTGTTTTTGGCCTTGCCTCCAGATTTGTTCACTGGGTCTTTGTCCTTGGCCAACTTCCTGGTATCTTTCTTCTTGTCGTCCTTGAGTGGCATTGCAAAACCCGAGAGCAGCAGTGCCACCACAGCCTCGCTAAGATGTCATACAGAAAGGAAGTGGTGCACAACCCACAGGCCCAGAAACCTCCCAGTTTTATTATTTTAATGTGAATATACTTCTACTGTGGCCAAAGAATGTCTTTTTAACAAAAGACATAATTTAAGCTTTTGCATATTAGTATGTTTAAATATTTACTCTTATAAGTTATTGGTATAAAGAACATTAAAATTAATCTTCATACTAAGACATGAAATAAAAACTTCTTGAAAGGTACTTCAAATTGAGATATAAACTATAGGATTTCAGAAAAATAATTTTCTTGCTAATAATGCTAATTTGTTAGCTTGGTGACAGTTTTTAAGGCATTTAATTGAGGGGAGAGAATTATGACTTCTGTTTAAATTATCAGATTTTCTAAATAATCCTGTTAAATAGTTAATAGAGCATAGCCTTTTTTAAAAAAATGATTTCATTTTATTCATTATCATTATTATTATTTTAATTTGACCAGAGAGAAACACAAAGAGAGAAAGAGAGAGATAGGGAAAGTGAGAAAGCAAGTCACCAGGTCCAGGACTTGAACCATGGTCAGCCATGTGGGAGTCCAATGCACTTAACCACCATGTCATTTGCTAGCCTTTGATAGTATTACTTTTTAACCTATTCTTGTCCAGTTAAACTGTTTTAATTGCAAAGGAGTAGACTTCTGTGGTAGATTTTCTAAATACACTATCAGCTCTTGGTAATCTCAGGAAAGAAATTGCATATTTTCACCCTGAAGGTTCAGAGGACCATGCTGTTTTAATTAATAGTACATGGTCAGGATAAAGGGGTAGTATGTAAAATAAAGCAGTAATTTGAAAATTAAAACAAAAGATGTAATCCAAGGCTTTTACATTTTAATGGAAGGATATAAATTTTTCAAAATGACAAAAATATTAATAGTATTTGTATGCAAAATATTTTATTTAAAATGGCCATTTCTAAATCCAGAAGTCATTTCAGAAATTAATTTAATTCCATAAAGCTTTAAAAGAAAGTTTGTGGCACAGAGGTTAAGGAACTGGATCCTACATGGCCAATTGCATGATTTGAGTCCTGGACCCAGTAAGTTGTGAAACATGTCCGAGGTGTGTGCATGCATCTCCAAAATCCTAAGAAGAGCATGGAGGAGAGGGGATTGTGGCAAGGTCGCCTGCCTTGGGGAATGATTTCTCAATTTATTTCTCTCTCTGTCTCTGGTGAGCACATGTGACCTTCAGCAAAAATAAGGAAGACACAACAAAAAGTTTAATGGCAGTAGAGATTGTATGCAAAGTATTCAAGAGATAAAACAAAAACAAAAACAAACCTAAAAAACCAGACTTGAGAATTGAAACACTATTTGCATGATAGGAAAAGATATGCTCATGGAACTCTTGAATTCTTCCCCCAAGGCCCCACCTCCTATCCTGTTTTATCAGGGATTAAGTTTTCCACACAGGATGCTGTGGAAGCACTCACACCTACAATGCACTATATTAGTGTATTGTGCTTAAAAAGAACTCCTGGAATCTGAGCTCTGATTCTATTTTCAAGTAGTTGTGCTCAAAAATTTTTAACCTTAGTCACAGGAAGGACAACAATGATGATAGACTCCCATATTCATGACTTCACAACTTTGAAAGTTAACCTTACTATAGCAGTCACTTTGTTATAGTAAGTATTGTATAGCAGTAATGTTATAGTCTAATCAGCTACAAATAAGAGGACATCTAGACATAGCCACATTTATTGGATTTTATTGATTAAACTGGTGGTATATGGGGGACTCATGACTCTCAAAACCCCACAACTCTGAGTGAAAGGAGAGGGGTGCTTATAAAGGCAAAATTCATAATCAATTCTGGGTTGATATGGTGACTACAGTGAAAACTGAGGAGGGGGTAAGGAGAAAAGGGAATGAGGTTCCCATGTAAAAGCAGTTACAGAAGCTAAATCAAGCAGGTTGATCATTTTTTAGGGTGAAACAGGTGCAACTCCATCTTGTAGGAGTGCCCCCATTATAAACTGTTAGATTCCTATAACTACAAACTCACCATTTCCTTTTGGCCTAAGAATGATTAACATTCTTATTGTCCTTAAAACCCCATTCCTCCTGGTTACCTTAAGATAAAATCTCTAGTCCCTGGACCTTGCCTAGAACCATGGAGACCATTGAGATGCCATTGTGTTTAGGCAGGAATGGAACAATATCCTTAGAAACAAGTAACCTGATTACCTGCTTATTCTGCCTCTGTGATGTGCTTTTGCTGCTTCTGCTTGCTTTTAGGGTTGTAAAATCTACCCCTCTACTCTTCCAAGCCCACTGTACTCTGTCCTTGTAATCATCACCTCATCTGGGGAAATCTTCTGATCTTTGCCTTTATAAGCACCATTCTCCTTGTACTGGCACTGCGGGGTTTTGAGAGACCTGAGTCCTGCTGTATGCTGCCGGCTTAATAAACTCCTATAAATTGAGCTATGTCTGGATGTCCTCTTATTTATCATTGACTAGACTATAACAAGGGTACTCTCCAGATCTTTAATGGTCCCCATGACTCTGGGTGGGGGTCTGGTGATTGGTGATTACATTGCCAAGGAACAGCTACACAAAAATTTTTCAGGTTACTTACCAAAAACAGTAAAACTATTTTTTTTGAAGGGGAGAGATTTTCGTTATAGGGCACGTGTGCTAGCCAGACAGAGAGAGACATAGAGACAGAAAGCGAGAAATCACCCTCCAGGGAGATGGTCACAACACGATCCCTTCTCCTCCATTCTCCTCTTGGGATCTTGGGCACGCACACGCATGCACCCGGCGTGAGTTTTTATTTTATTTTTTTTAATTTAATTTAATTTGTTTATTTTTATTTATTTGTTTTTACATTTTTCCACAAACATTTATTTACTTTACATTTAAAAAGTTTTAGATCATACTCCATAGTTCTTGCCAGTTGATAACAACTTTCAAATTTTCAAAATTCTGAATTTTAAAGATAATGTTTAAAATATTTCATATAATTTTGTATCATTTTGCTTGTGACTTTATAACAACAGTATGGTTTTAAATTTTTATTATTTTTATTTTTTTTACTTAAATATTTATTTACATTCATTCACTGTACATCATCATGACAACATACAAAATTAGATTTTCCATCTGGAGTACACTGTATATTGGCTCAATCAAGCACATCAGCATACATGTTATTGTCAATAAATAATTTTCCATTTCTTGTTTTCTATATGTTTTGCTTTTTTTTCCTCATCCTTGATTCCCTATCACTTACCCTCTGCCATCTCCCACTCTCCTCCCACACTGTCTCTGGTATCTATGTTTGCTTTCTATACTGTTTTCCC
>NW_006203762.1:40520-41123 GCF_000334495.1 Tupaia belangeri chinensis
GATGAAGAGGAGTTATCCTTTTCCCTTGGAGGAGAGGTATTTTCCTGCTTCCCCATATTTCTTGTGGTCCTGCAGCGATTTCTAGTCATCTCATGGATGGTCAATTTCATCCCAAACTTGGAAGTTCAATCTGAGGGTTGAGGAGTGTGTAGAAAAGGAAACAGAGAGAGGGAAACAAAAACAACAACAGCAAATAAATAAATAAATAAATAAATAAATAAATGACCACAAACAAAGAAAAAGGGGAAAAATGAAGAGAAAAACTTTTAAATAAAACTAAAAAAAAAAGAAAAATTAATATTCAAAAAATTTCAAGAAAACATGGCTAGATTGCAGGAGCCACGGAGCTGGTTATTATTTTTTTTTTGAGAGAGAGATTTTCACCATAGGGTGTGTACGTTCACCAGACAGACAGAGAGAGACATAGAGATAGAAAGCGAGAAATCACCCCCCGGGGGGGTGGTCACGCCACAATTCCTTCTCCTCCATTCTCCTCTCAGGATCTTGGGCACACACACACACACATGCTCCCGGCATGAGTTTTAAGCCACCGGGTCTGGGACGCGAACCGCGGTTGACTATGTGCGCGTCCAGCCACATAGA
>NW_006203762.1:41338-50689 GCF_000334495.1 Tupaia belangeri chinensis
CAGATGCAGAGAGAGGCGGCCTGAGAGGAGTCTTCCTACCACGCGAGTTTTCTATACTGGAGGCTGAATTATCAGTGGGACCTCTTCATTTGTCCATTTCGCCCAAAATGGCTAGATTGCAGGAGTCATGGAGCTGGTTCATGAAGAAGGTTGTGAGTTTTAAGCTGGTTGTGAGTTTTAAGCCACCGGGTCTGGGATGCAAACTGCGGTTGACTACATGGGAGTCCAGTGACATAGCCATTACACTAACTGCTGGTTCCCAAGACAGTAAGACTATTAATCACTCTATGTACTCTGGGGGAAAACAGGAGAAAGCAAGTGTAATATACAGTTCAAAGATGGAGGTGCTTCTGCTTCAGTAACATATTTTGTAATTAAGTCACAGAATAATTTCATGAGATTGGTAGACCCCTGACAGCCATTTTACTAAGAGTTTAAATAATCTCAGTTTATTTAATTTTTTGGGGGGGAGAGGTTTTTGGTATAGGGCGCATGTGCTTGCCAGAAAGACAAAGAGAGACAGAGACAGAAAGCGAGAAATCACCCCAGAGGCGGGGTGGCCACGTCACAATCCCTCCTCCTCCATTCTCCTCTCAGGATCTTGGGCATGCACACACACATGCCCAGCATGAGTTTAAGCCACTGAGTCTGGAACTTGAACTGTGGTTGATTACATGGGAGTCCAGCAACATAACCATTATGACAATGACTGGTCCCAAATAATCTCAGTTTAAATCATTCTAAGTGCAGTAATGATATATATATATATATATATTTTTTTAGTCAAGCCATGGAAGTTCAAGTTCCCCATTTTTTGAAAGAATTACTTTATTTATTTATTTTAATTTGACCAGAGAGGGGGAGAGAGAGAGAGAGAGAGTAAGTTGGTAAGCCCAGGACTTAAACTGCAGTTGGTGCAGTCCACTGCCCTTAACAACCACTCCAGCCCCAAGTTCCCTATTTTGAACTCAGAGAAGGGTCAAGGCACTTTCCTCCCAGCTGCAACCCTGCTAGTTGCGTGGAGGCCTGGCCAGCTTTCCTCTCCTAAGGCCCTTATGGCTCCTTCCCACTTTTCCTCTGCTGAAGCTCTGGGTCTCCCTGGGCTCTGGTAAATGTTCCTGGTCATCGTTCCTTCAGGCCTGTTGAAGTCTATGACTCTGTGCTGATGCTGCCCTCTGGCCTTGGTATTTTCCACATGTTACTTGGGCTGTCTATAATACTATTGGTAGTTTTTAAACAGTATCTTCCTCAGTCTCTCATTCACTACACTTTTGATTATGCTACCCAATTTCTCCCTAGTCCCTGTAGACCCATAACAGTTATTTAAGTCAAAATTAAGAAAATGTGCAGATTTCCCACTCTTTAAAGCAACTCCATAAGTGGGACCAGCAGTTAGCATAATGGCTATGTCACTGCACTCCCATGTAGTCTACCGCAGTTCGATTCCCGGATCCGATGGCTTAAACTCATGCCGGACGTGTGTGCATGCGTGCCCAGGATCCCAAGAGGAGAATGGAGGAGAAGGGATTGTGGCGTGGCCATCCCCCTGGGGGTAATTTCTCACTTTCTGTCTCTCTGTCTCTGTCTTTCTGGCAAGTGCACGTGATCTATAGCAAAATCCCCCCCCCCAAAAAAAAGAAATCAACTCCATAAGCAACAATCCTAAGATGCCATGTGTGGATAACTTGGGGAAATTAAGCTAGAGCGACCTCAGCTCAGGCTGTTACCACAAAATGCTATGGCCTGAGTGGTTTAAACAGTAGACATTTATGTCTCACAATCCTCTGAGACATAAACTTACAATCAGTGCATGAGGGGAAAGGAGATGAGAATCGATGTTAACATTTGAAATAACTAACTCCTACTGAATAATTTTTTGGGGGAGGTACCAAATTTCTTTATTTGAAGGAATGGTACAAATTAAAGAACTTAAGTGGATTTCGTGGTACAACTTATAGGAAACATAAAAGAAACCCCTACATCCATGCACTGCCCTGGAGGGAAGTCACCCTGTGGCTCTGGGGAAGCCAGCCTCAAACTTAGCTCTCATTATCACTCCTAGGATGTGCTTGTCAAAGAGATACTCCACCATTTCAGATTTAGGGGCTCCCATCTTGCACAAGTTGGTTACATGGTTACCCAATTCTTTGATGGACTTGACCTCGTTCAGGTAATGCACAATGAAGTCATTCACACAGGGGTCATTTTTCTCAGTGGCCAGTTTGTACAGGTCCAGTAGTGAGTGATTCCCATTTTTTTCCAAGTATAATGCACACTACATTGCATTCAGCCCATTCTTCCAGTCCTCAGTGTCTGGTTTCTTGATATTCTGAATGAAGATGCAGCCACCTTGTTGATTCTGCAGCTTCATGAGTTTCTCAGCATGTTCCCTTTCCTCATGAGATTGGTGGAGAAAGTATTTGTCAATGTTCTTCAAAGCCACATCATCTTGGTCAAAGTAGAAAGACATGGACAGGTACAGCAGGAGGCGTAGAGCTCCAGGTTGATATGGTGTTGATGGCGGCCACTGAGTCCTGGTGGTAGTTCTGGCGCACCTGCGAGGAGAACGGAGCGGTCATCACGGCGGGCAGCTGAGAGGCAGCAGAGATGGCGGCTGCACGGTGCTGGAGTGGTGGCTCGGGCCTTGGAGCTGTCTGAGAACGCTGAGAGTTGGTGGCAGAGGACTAGCTCTGGGTGGCTGACCTGGATGGGGGACAAGCGGCGGGTTCCATTTAAGCACACCAGGAAACCACAGTGGAGAACGTCTCCTGAATAAAATGTTGTACTATAAGGTAAACTGAGTGTAAAATTGCTGGTGCAAGGATGAATTACAGGCATTTTCATGAATAAATTATACTTTCAAACTAAGATGCTCATCCCAAGAATTTCTCCTTTCCTTTTGATTTTTTTAATGAAAACTACAAATCTGGGGGAACAGCAGATGGTGAAATGGTTAGACCGCTGGACTCCCACATGGTCGACCGCAGTTCAAGTCCTGGGCCCCAGCAATTTAAAGCCCAGGGCCTGTGTGTGTGAACACCCAAAATTTCGGGGATACTAAGGGAGAAGGGATTGCTGGGGCCATCTACCCTGGGAGGTGATTTCTCTTTTTCTGTATCTCTGTGTCTCTTTGATGAGCACACCTGCCCTATAGCAAAAACTTAAATAAATAAAAATAAAATTTAAAATAAAATTATGTCCTTGTCAAAGAGATACTCCATCTTTTCAGATTCAGGGGCTCCCATCTTGTGCAAGTTGGTTACATGGTCACCCAATTCTTTGATGGACTTGACCTCGTTCAGGTAATGTGCAATGAAGTCATGTACACAGAGGTCGTTTTTATCAGTGGCCAGTTTGTGCAGGTCCAGTAGTGAGTGATTCCCATTTTTTTCCAAGTATAATGCACACTACATTGCGTTCAGCCCATTCTTCCAGTCCTCACGGTCTGGCTTCTTAATATCCTGAATGAAGATGCAGCCACCTTGTTGAATCTGCAGCTTCATGAGTTTCTCAGCATGTTCCCTTTCCTCACGAGATTAGTGGAGAAAGTATTTGTCAACGTTCTTCAAAGCCACATCATCTTGGTCAAAGTAGAAAGACATGGACAGGTACAGCAGGAGGCGTAGAGCTCCAGGTTAATATGGTGTTGATGGAGGCCACTGCCTTTTGATTCTTTTAATGAAAACTACAAATCTGGGGGAACAGCAGATGGTGAAATGGTTAGACCGCTGGACTCCCACATGGTCGACCGCAGTTCAAGTCCTGGGCCCCAGCAATTTAAAGCCCAGGGCCGGTGTGTGTGAGTGCCCAAAATTCTGGGGATACTAAGGGAGAGGGGATTGCTGGGGCCATCTACCCTGGAGAGTGATTTCTCTTTTTCTGTATCTCTGTGTCTCTTTGGCGAGCACACCCTCCCTATAGCAAAAAAAACACAAAACTCTGAAAAAAAAAAAAAAAAAACCACACAACGAAATAAAATTAAAAATAAATTTAAAGAACTTTTTAAAAATCCTGAAAACATAAAACATACACACCTGATCAATGTGGGGATGACATGCCCTAAGGGACTGACCTAAGCCACACCAGAGGGACAGTGTTTTCTTGAGGATGGGCTGCCCTCAGCCCCTTGATTTCTTCTTCTAGCCTTTCCCCAGAGGCAGAATGCAGGGGTGCGGATTCTGCCCAACCTCACTGCCTTCTCTCTCCACCCTCTGGGGTGGCTGGCAAGTCCTCTGAAAGAGACCACCCCTCCTTCAGAGAAGCCATTGTTCCCTCGCAGGACGCCCATCGCTGGCGGGCATCCTGGTGTGGTCAGCTTCTCTCGCTGGGGTCATCGGGGCCAAGTGGGGACGACGCTGGGCCAGCTCTGCCTGTCCCCGGCCAGGCTCTGCCCTCCTCCTTGAGGCAAGTCCTCCCAGAGGCCCTCAGTGGGGAGGTGAAGACCTGGGGCCTGGAGAGAGTCAGGGACAGCCCGATGGAGGCTGAAGGCCCATGCCCTGCAACGCCCTGACGCCGCCTCCTGCTCTGACAGCAGACCCCTTCCCGGGTCCCTCGCACCCGGGGCTGAGACGGGCCACGGTGTCCAGGGGACAGGAGCTTCTCCAGACCCGAGAGGGCGCCCGGCCCCGGTCCCCCCCACCCCCTTTCTCTGCACCGCGGCCCGAAGGGACCGTCGCTGGTGGAGAGCAGCGTCCCCTCCCTGCCCTGCCTGCGTGGGAAGGGATCCCAGGACGAAGGGCGGCGTCCTGCGACCCGAACTGCGCAGGTCGCCAGTCGCCAGGAGGATACCGCCGCCGGTCCCGCCGCAGCCCTGGCCCTCAGCAGGGAGCAGCCTGTGGGGAGGGGAGGAGTCAGTGCGCGGGCGGGGAGTGCGGCTGCCCCAGCGGGGACAGACGTGTGGACGCGGACGCCAGGGGAGGATCGGGCGTGGGGAGGTCGGGGTCTTGCGGCGAGGCCGGCGGGGTGGGCGGCCCAGGGTTGTGGGAGGCTCGGCCGCCGGGAGCTGGGGGCGTCCTTGGACCCTCCGCCTGGGAGTCTCCTCCTAGCCCTCTGGGGCCTCACTCCGCGCCCTCCAGTTGCTGCGGACCCTTCGTGGTGCCTGGCCTGGGACCGAACCGCCTCGCCTTCTGGGTGACGTCCCCCGTCGTCCCTGGCGAAGATCTGTAGGACTGCGTGATGGCGTCTGCGGAGGGCCCCCCCCCCCCCCCCCCCCCGCTGCGTCGGGGGGGGGGGCGCGCGTGCCACAAAGGGAGCCTGTAGGGACAGGCGCTGCAGGACCACCTTGTGCTTTGGAAAATTGGAATCCCCGGAAAATAGATGTCAGTTCACACATCTCGACTGTTGAGGTGTTTTTATTTTATTTCTGGCCTGTTTATTCTTCTTTTATTAAGGACACGACACCCAAGGAAATATAAAATTATATATGTCATATTTAACAATAGGTCCATATATATTTTCTTGTGTTTTCCACAAGATTAAACTATTGTATTGGTTCAGCAGCACATTCACCATACCCTGCTCCCTCCCTCTCAAAAAAAAAAAATTAAAGGCGGCCCATTTATTCAATGCCTTACAGTTTTTATCAATGGATACTCTAATAAATAACCTAAGACTACTCAAGGACCAAGACATCTATTTAAATAATCAACCTAAAAGAACAAAAGCCACAGGCCTAGGGCACCATCTAAATAGCCACTTTTGCCCACTGAACTGTGCTCTGATGTGGGTGATGTCATGAGGCAACTGCCTTACTTCTGTCCCTGCCAAATGGTGCTGGATTTCTGCTATGGTTGGGCCAGTGTTGGAAGTAGAGAGTGCAATAAAATGGTGGTGAGCATAGGATGGCACTCAAACTACAAGAATCCAAAATCATCCATAGACATTTATACACAGACCTTTAAATTTAGAGAACTTCTATGGTAATCCTCAACGTGGCCATTGTTGACTATCTCAGACTAAAAAACAACTTTAATTATTTAGAGCTGCTTATTTCAGCAATTAAAGATGATATTGAAGAAACTAAGAATCGCCTAGGTTTATCAGAACATTTGAAAGTTAAAGAACACATTTTCTTCTAGACTCCTAAAGGCAAAATATTGAATGGCCACTCATGAAAAGTCATCTTATTCATTCTAGTATTTAATTGTGTCTCATGTTGGTTATATTTTAAAGATCTAACATTTTCATATAGCTGTGAATTAAACAATACTATGTAAATACCATATTATGCATGCTTCAACTGTTAAATTTAACCCCTCATGCTGTAGAATCCTGTTAGTTCAATATAACCAGATTCCCTCACATCCCCAATATTTCCTCGTAACCATTTTACTACTGGTGACTCCTTTCTCTACTCCTTGGCTGCTAATTTTCACTGTTCATGCTGTATTTGAATTAAACCCAATTTCTCTTTACCATTGCAAAACCCTCACTGTAGTGTTCTTCAAGCTTATCATGATAGTCCTAAATAAAGCTTTTGTTACCATGCTTTAATAAGTGTTATTGTATTAATTCTGTTAAATAGGTAGTAAATTTTAAGGGATTTATTTTTGATTTATCTTTTATGAGATGTTTAGAGTAGAAATAATAGATACAGAAAGGATAATGGTAGTTGCCAGTGGCTGGGGGGGGTTTCACACAAATCATGCTTCACTGGTACATAGTTTTTTTGTGGACTATGAGCCTAGAATAGAGCTTAAGGAAAGGCTTAGTCATTTTTTGTTCATAACAAAAATCCTGATGTTGGTCTGTAATAGTGGCTGTAGATTGCGCAGTTTTAGATGAAAGGAGTTAATGAAGAAGGTTTGTGGTGATCATTTTAGAATAGTCCTTCCTGAGGAAATCTGATACTTTTGTAATGTATATTTTACCACAATGTATTTAAAATAATAAACAAACACACACACACACACACACACATATATATATACATATCAGTTTATTATATATATGATATCTGAAGATATATAATCTGTGCTGTTTATTGCAGCAATATGTGTCATGTCAAAGTAATTAGCAGTGATCTAAGAAATGTCCAACAACAGGTTAAGAATTAAATCAGTTACAGTTCATCTATGCTAACAGAAAAAATTACTAATACCTAATTATTAGCTGAATGTCCCCAGAAAAGGAGCATGTGCCATTGTCACTCTGCTGTTACCCATCACCTTCACCACCCTTATTCTTCTCAAGGTTCACTTTTATCTGATAGACTTTGATCTTAGAGATCCCCAATTTTGGATCACTTTTGTAAAACTTCTAAGTTGTGGGCAGACAGTCTCATAAGGATAAGTTTGTGAGAGGATGCTCCCAGAATAAGTCTCATCCCAACATATTTTGTCACCCTGTCCTCATTTCTTGAGATTCCAAATCATGCTTTACTGGTACATAGTTTTCTGTGGACTATGGGCCTAGAATACAGCTTAGATAGAGAAAAATTTAATCATTTTTTATTCATAAAAAAATCCTTTCAGTTTTCAAATATAAAAGCTGTGAAAGTCTAAAATTTTCACATAAAATATAAGGCACTTAATTCTTTTGTCATAAAAACTTTCTTTAGGAGACTACAACTAATTTGGGGTGATCCAGAGTTTTTTTTCTCATATTTGAAGCTTTTTTTTTTTTTTTTTTTTGGAGAGGTTTTTGCTATAGGGCACGTGCGCTCGCCAGACAGAGAGAGACAGAGAGACAAAAAGCGAGAAATCACCCCCCGGGGGGATGGCCACGCTGCAATCCCTTCTCAATTCTCCTCTCGGGATCTTGGGCACACACGCACACGTGCCTGGTGTGAATTTAAGCCACCGGGTCTGGGATGCGAACCGTGTTGACTACATGAGAGTCCAGCAACATAGCCATTACACTAACTGCTGGTCCCTCTATGTGAAGCTTTTTTATAGGAAGTTCCCATAAGAACATTTTTAGGAAATATTTGCTAATCCATAAAGAAGCATGTGAAAGACCAATCACCCTGGTATTCTGTGCACTCTGCTTCCAACTAGTGGCCAGAACTTTTAGAAAAAAAATAGGATTAAGTCTATTCAGGGGCAAAATTCTGAGGAGCAACACCCATGACCAGTATGCTTTGACTGATTGATGTCTGGTGTCTCCTCCCCTCTGGTTTTGGTCACTTTAAAAAAAAAACAAAAAAAAAAAAACTTTTAAGTTGGGAAATCACTCGTCCTAAGCTGAGTTTTTTCCTAAGAGATAACATCCTTGGAAACATCACCTGGATTTATGTACGATGGCTGTGTTGCCCCACCAACCAAGTACTTTGAAAAATAGCTTGTAAAACTTGAAAGTACTCCAACCTACACCAGTAATGGTGAAGTCCTTCAAAATTCCTAAATGTTATGTGCATATGCCCAATTGGACAAACCTGCTTATAGAACCAGGCAAATTTTATGTGAAAATTACTTTCAATGATACTTAGATGTCATTTGCATTAGAATAAAACCACCTCCCTACAGGAGTTAAATAAAATATATCAGAAACCATTTGGGGATTAAAGAAAATTTCAGAGAGTTCTCCTCCAATCAATCTTCTGCTACCCAGAAAGTATTTGCTGTTCTATATGATCTTCCACATCCTGAACTCTCTTCTCTCTCCTCTATCTCTATCTATCTCTATCTCCACTAAGTGAAATTTAACAGTCTCCAGTACCATCTTTTAACCACCCTAGTTTGGTATTCCTTTTAAGGTAAAGCCTGTTAGAGAGGAGAATCAGCCTTACAGTATAACCCAGGGACCAAAACTGAACTCACAAATATTTAAAATGATTTTTCACATACACTTGAGGACCTCATAAGTTTTGTTAGAGAATTAAATTTAAATTGGATTTAAACCTATGAGTTCAGATATTGTGATCCTTATCAGTTGGTTCATGTCAATATCTGAAGAAAGGGCCATAGAATAACTAAAAAGGGCTAACTAAAACTATGTCTTTGAAGATTTTCATTAAAAAACAATGTGGGAAATAAAACAATATCTACCTTAAGCACTCGATGTGGCTATACCACAAATATTTTCAAAGAACATTTGTTGGAGTAAAACTCAATAATGGAAATAAAGTCCACATAAGTTAATTCTATATTATTTTGAATGGCAAAAAAAAACCCAAAAAAACAAAAAAAGCTTAATCATTTTTTATTCATAGCAAAAATCCTTTCATTTTCAAATACATAAGCTGTGGAAGTCTAAAATTTACACATAAAATATAAGGCACTTAATTCTTCTGTCATAAAAAAACTTTCTTTAGGAGACTACAACTAATTTGGGGTGATCCAGAGTTTTTTTCTCATATGTGAAGCTTTTTTTTTTTTTTTTTTGAGAGGTTTTTGCTATAGGGTGCGTGCC